>NC_073692.1:35913384-35989526 GCF_029784155.1 Uranotaenia lowii
TGGGTAACTAGGTTGCCACTGCCAATAAACGAAAACACTATAAATGTGCATCTTATTCCGTTGTTGCCAGGGGCGGTCCTAGAGTCGGCTCTTGGGGGGGGTGATTTTCCAACTTTCAAAAATCAGTCGATATAAAGGAACGTTAATATCTGGTGAAAAAAACAATCATTTGAGTGAGCGAAAGGAGAAGGGAGGGGTTGCGGGAGGGGGGGGGGGGGGGGGTTATCCCTTTATAAAACAACCACCGAATCTATAAAAACCACTGCGAAAAAATGATTATATATTTTTTTTAATTTGTAGGTACATATATCTGGCATTTTAAAATCGTCACTTTAAGAGCTCTTTAAAAAAAATTCTCGTTAAACATGTAATTTTTCAATGTCAATAATACACCACGTTGTATGAGAGATGAACACGTAGGAAAAAATATTCGAGTTATCTTCATTTTTTTCCTGAGCTTCTAAATATTAGCACTCTGGTATTTTATAATTTATCGGAAGTATTTTACTTTTCACCGGTAAGCCCGATAAACAAACTTAACAAACATAACTAACGGGCATTGAATTCTTCATTGGGGTATTTTACTGAACGTGATTCTGGAAATTTAGTTTTATAATTTTCAAATTTGGAAACACAATACCATAAAATCAACACTTTAAATATAAATTAAGTAGAAATCATCATCAATTATCATTATCAAAATCAGTTTCTAAATTCTGGAACCGATTTTTATGTGATTTGCTCTTGAGTTAAAGTTCTCATTCAAATTTTCAATTTTAATTGTATTACAAGAAATAAAATTACAAAAGAAAGTGATTAATCTTTGTTCACCACATATTTACCATTTTTTTAAAATAATTTTGAATTATAAAGAGAAAATTATTGAAATGAAGGGTTAATTCTGAATGTTATTTCTCTTCTTTAGTGAACACTTGAACAGTCTCAACCATTTGCAATTGAAATAGCCAAGCTTTCAGATTAAGAATATCAAACCTTAAGCTAAATTTTAACTTAAAATTTAAATCACTAAAAAATTCTATGACTGTTTGGCATGATATAATGCCTTTTTTACCGAAAAAAATAGTGGAATGATAAGGGGATAGTTTCAATTCACAAATGAAAAATTATAACCGTGGCAAACTGAATTTGGGAAGCTTTTTGCGTCTCAAACTCGATTTTTTGTCTGTTTTTCCCCCTTCTTATTTTCTCTGGCGATTGGAGTAATTTTATAAACTTAGCAGTTCAGAGTGAAAATCGATCAATTGATAATTAATGAAGTAACTAACCTGAACAACAAAAAATATGTTTAATCGTTTCATTATACTTTATTATTTCAACGATGCAGGTCAGAGGGAAGAATGCAAAAAGTACCAAATTCTCTCGGAAAAAAACAATACAGATTTCGTCTAGATAATCTTCGTATTTTTACAAAATGAGGAAAGATACTTATTACTATAATTTTTTCGCATGGGTAAATAACTCACAGTCTTTATTAGAATTGATCATTAAGTTAATACCTTTTTTCTAAATTTTTTTTGATATTTTACACTTTTGCTAAAAAGGTGCACAAAATTTCTCCAATGAGCCTTGTATTTTCAAAATTTATACCGGAAAAAAAGAGCTAATAAAAGAATACAAATTTGCATTTAGAGCTCCTAAATAAGTTGAAATTAGTTTTCAAATTCTTTGCACTTCGAAAATGCTGAATTTTGTTTTCTTGTGTTATAGTTTTTGAATGCAGATTTTGGATTCTACACACTACCAAAAACAATCTGTGAAATTACATCATATGTGATGTAAATAAACAGAAGCATCATATATGACGGAATATCTCAGTGCGAGTTGAAAATTACATGTCGCTTAAATTCAAAAAAAAGTGTAATATTAAACTTGCATAGAAAATTCAGACAAATGCGACGATTCTTTTTGATTACATCATATGTGATGTAATTTTATTTTTTTTTTCTAGGGCTTTTTTCGTTTCCAATAAGAAATAAATCCATTAAGAATTCTATTCTTTGCAGTTTTTATTGGATTTGTTTACATTGAACTAAAAACTAAAAGATAATTGCACAATATCTATCCAGATATTTTTTAAAACTATACTCCCGAGGAGGAATTTTCAATACCGGTTTTCATTGCCGCTGATCCTTCCTTGTCCATCTTCATCTTTACGATGGCACTTACGTAAGCCTCTTCCGGAATACGATGATTTTGAAGCGAATATCTCCCTCCGGTCACTTGTTTTATTCGGATTTTTTCAAACGGATGCAACGGCCGTTATTTGAGTCTGAAAAAAGTTAGAATAAACAAATAAAATTAGAAACTTCAGGTAACGATCAATAATCATTGTTTTTACAATCTGAGTAAAATAATATTAACTAATCATATGTATAGAAAATACACCGTCTAAGGTAAAAACGAACGAAAATATAGAAAAAAACATACCAGCACAAGCTGTAAACACCTTCCTCCACAGTAGCAGTCCGAAGTAACCGATTCTTACGATGGCCATCTTTAATTTCCCCGGCATACTCAAGTTATTGAATTTGATAGTGATTTGATGAATGCTGCAAAGAGATGAATTTCTGATGTTAAAATCACATTAACACAAATAAGAAAAGATAATTTTCTCAAATATTTTCTTTTTTTAGTAGAGAAAGATAATAAGAAAAAAAGATATTCAAAAACCAATTCGGAAAATTTTCACAAAATGACGAATAAAACTACTGGATTGCTTACCATTTCACATCTTAGCTGTTCCAAAAGCTGTTCCATCTAGCGCCTATACATGTTGTTGTTTATAAATGCGTGACGTTTCCCAATAGCATCTCCCCGCCGGGAGTTCTCTATCGCAGACTTTTCGGGAACGCTCCAAGTCACCTGATTCCGGTACAATTCCGCAGCATGTCATGATTCTTTCTTATGTAAGTGGTAAGATCTTTGAAGGAAGTGAGGAGGAATTCTCACTTTTTGAGAAACACCTCAGGTCTAAAAGAAATCGCGTACAATACATCGAAGCACTTCTATTTCGCTATCTGCGGGACATCGCTTGCCCTTTTTTTTCTACTTTTGCGTTCCGAACCTTGACGAAAATTAAAATTTGTTTAATGATAGTTTGACTCCGTCAAAATCAGCTCTACTTACCTTTTTAAACTTCTTAATCCACTCTGCCATTTCCAAAACCAAAGTCTGAAACAAAACTGAAAAAAGCGACAATAATAATAAAAGAAAAAGAGAATGACAACTTGAAATATTTCGCTATCCATTTTTTGTTCACCTTAAATATTTCACTTGTTGTAAATAATAACTGTAATTATATTCTTCGCATATTAAATAAGTACTGGAAATTAACTTTAAAAAACTATGAATTTAAATAATTACTATTTCTTACTTCTATTTTTTTTTGTCGAGACCTGCGTGATTTTTTTCTTACATCTCAAATATTTTCACGGAAATTAAATTTAAATGCATGTGTAAATTTTCATTACAAATACGATTTCTAGGTCGTGTAATATTATTCAGCTCCTTTTTCAGTGCTTTCAAGGATTCAGATTTTGTGTGTACGAAAAACATCTATAAAATTACATCACATATGATGTAAATAAAAAGAAGCATCATAAATGATGGAATTTTACATTAGAAAATCGTGTTCAGTGTCATGTAAAATTAGTGTGTTACAATTTCGGTGCTGCTAATCGTTCAATTTTTTTTTTATTTTGTAAATTTACATCACGAAATCACGTTCAATGTCATGTAATATCAAAAGTTTTCAGTTTCCGTGCTTCTAAGGATTCAATTTTTTTTGCAGTGTAGAGATGGGTTTGAATCTCTATCTCCAACACCAATTCCTGAAACAGCTGATATAAATACTTTTTTGATCCTTTTTGGCACTAAAAACTCATAGGAAACGCAAAAGTCATAAAACGTAATCTCTTTCTTCGATTTATTGCTGCTGAAATCTCTTGAGAGGTTTTTTTTTAGAATTTAAACTTTTACTATGAATATTTTATATTCGATTTCTGTTTGGCAGTACTTGTATTTTTTCCACAGACATCCATAATATGAATGTTTGATGTGATACATTTCAAACAGAATTATATAAAATCAGGTTTAAAATTTGAATTTATGTTTTGAATTTCATAATATAGGTTTTTAATTTTAAGTTTATAATTCATATTTGAATGGTGGATTAATTGAAGGTGAAAAACTCTAGCGAAACAGAATCTTTACTGTGATTCAGAACCTGATTTTTTATTCTGCAATAGGAGGCAATAAATGTATGATAAAACCAGAACAAATAATTCAAGAATTTCAGTGTTATAACTGTAGGGATTAGGATTGGAGAGAAAACAGGATAAGAATTCAGTATTAATTAACTTGTATAAAAAGGAGTGAGTCAAATCGATCGTGTATTTATTGCGATTTATGAACGCGCTCCACTGAGCTACTGAGTGAGCGTGCTTGATTGAAGTGAGAGAATCGAGCATTTAATTACGTTAGTATTGGTGAAATCGAGAGCCGGTTGGAATGCTGCGTGAGTGTTAACGTTGAAAGAAAAGTCAGTTGAGAAAATATGTTTGACAAGAGAACACGCGTCGTTTTAATCGCGGTCTTTTATAACGAATAATTCATCGTCCGGTCACTACAATGGCGTAGCATACGCTCCCAAGTCTGCAGTAAGAAAAATCATGCAATATCGCGATCGAAGTTAATCATTAAATTATAGTGCAAAAGAAGTGTTGAGAAAAAAAAGGTTAATATTGGGTATCCAACATACTAGGTAACGTATAAAAAATAGTGCTCGGTATCTGAAAAATCAGTTCAAGGTGAATATGGAATTGAAATATTGGATTTTTGAAATTACCGCAATTTGCAAACGGTGGATTATTAGAACAAAAAGAATATTTATTTTGAATCGAAATTTGAATTGAAAATTATAAAGAAAGATTTTGGAAAACGAAAAATTTAGTTTGGCTGCTGTAAAGTAAAAAAAAAAAAGATTCAAAGTTCTGTCGCTGGAAGACCGGAACAAGAAATATACTTATTTTGAATGGATTTAAAAAACAAAACGAGAAAAGATTTTTGAACACGAGAAATGAAGTTCAACTGCTGTAAAGTTGAAGCAAAAATAAATGAGTTCTTTCGCTGGAAGATCAGAACTAGAAAAATATGTTTTTTGTATGGATTTTTTTCTTAATAAACGAAAATTATAACGAATGATTTTATAAAATGGAAAATGATGTTTGGCCGCTGTAAGGTCAAAGCGAAAGTAATTTGTTCTATCGCTGGAAGTTCAGAACAAGAAAAATATGATTTTTGTACAAAAAAATGATTGGCGGAAAATAAAGTTTGGCTGATGCAAGCTCAAACAAAAAAAAAGTTGTGTCGTTGGAAGATCAGAACAAGAAATATATTTTAAATGGATTTTTTTTAAATAAACGAAAATAAAAAAAAAATTTGGAAAACGAAAAAGTTAGGTTTGGCCGCTGAAAGGTCAACTAAAAAAACGTTTTATCGCTGGAAGATCAGAACAAACAGAATATGAATTTGAATGATTTTAAAAGTACTCCTACCAATAAACACTAAATATTAAACATGAAAAAAAAAACGAAAAATTAAGTTGGCTTAACACTGTAAGGTCGAAGCAAAAAAAAAAAAAAAAGAAATTCTGTCGCTGAAAGATCAAAACAAGCAAAATTTAAATTTAGAATGGATTTTTTATATAAACGAAAATAAAAAAAAAATGGAAAACGAAAAATTAAGTTTGGCCGCTTTAAGGTAAATTATTTTTTAAAACGGAAAATGATGCTTTGTCGCTGTAAGGTCAGAGCGAAAGTAATTTGTTCTATCGTTGGAAGATCAGAATAAGAAAAATATGAATTTTGTAAAAAGTTATTGACGGAAAATGAAGTTTGGCTACTGTTAGGTCAAAATAAATGATAAGTTCTGTTGCTGGAAGATCAGAATAAGAAATATATGTTGGATGATTTTTTTTTTAATAAACGAAAATTTAAAAAAAAAAATGATTTTGGAAAACGAAAAATTGGGTTTGGCAACTGAAAGGACAAAAAAACGTTGTATCGCTGGAAGATCAGAACAAACTGAATATGAATTTGAATGATTTTTTTTAATTAACGAAAATTAAGAAGTATGATTTCTAAAAACGGAAAATGAAGTTTGGCTGCTGTAAGGTCAAACAAAAAATGTTCTGTCGCTGGTAGATACGTTCAGAAAATATATTTTATTTGAATGGATTTTTTAAATAATCGAAATTTAAAACGAAAGATGAAAAAAATTACGTTCTGTCGCTGGAAGATTAGAACAAGAAAAATTTAAATTTGATATGGATTTTTAATATCAATAAAAATTAAAAAGAAAGATTTTGGAAAACGAAAAATTAAGTTTAAAAAAATCGTTCTATCGCTGGAAGATCCGGATAAGTAAGATATTTATTTTTAAAAAGAGTGATTTTTGAAAACAAAAAATGACAAGATAGAAGCAAAAAAAAGAAGATCGAAACAAATAAATAAATAAATAAACAAATAAAAAGAAAGAGTTTGAAAAACACAATATGAAGTTTGGCTGCAGTCAATTGAAATGAAAAAAAGTTCTGTCGGGGGATGATCAGAATTAGAAAAATATGTGTTTTGAATTTTTTTAAATAAGCAAGAGTTCTAAAGAAAGATTTTTTTTACTATATTTCCAGATTGCACACATTTTATTTTCAAATATTATGAATCGTGTCTAAAAACAACATAACAGAACACATAACAGTCCAATTTGGACCTATTTCTACATTTCGACTTTTCTGCTGCTTAGTGGTTTTTCTGAAATTTCTAAAAATATCATATTACTCGTGGCTAGCTGAATATTTATCGATGCTGGATGGATGATGCTTTGTCGCTGTAAGGTCAAAGCGAAAGTAATTTGTTCTATCGCTGGAAGATCAGAATAAGAAAAATATGCAATTTGATAAAATTTTAGAAACTTTCAAGATTTGAAAGATATTATCGTAACCGAAATAAAATAAAATTAAATATGATAAAAATCAGTAGAAGAATGATCCAATCGAATACAATTTTTTGAATGGATGTTTATGTAGTAAAAATACTGAAAAGAGCTGGAACGCTCAACAGACAAAAACCAGAAAAAAACAAAAATTAATCTGTCGCTTAGATGCCATAGCTCATTTCATGGAGAATCAAATAAGAATGAAAATTAATCTTGTAAATTCAAACACTGTCAAAATTGAGTAGTGTTCGTTTTAATTGGCGTAGTTAACTATCCTTTGCATAAGACATCCTAGCTCAATAATCGAATGCATTCTTGCTCACAGCTTTTGTTTTTAATCTGTCTCAAAGAGTGTGTTCGTGGGTTCTCTTTTTGCAATCCATAAAAATGCACAACTACAAAAAGGTTCTTAATTGAATTTTTAATTAATTTTTCAGTGGTATTTGATTGCCAGAGTTCACTAAAATGATTGTTTCTCAAATATTAGGATGGTGCAAATCCGTATTGAGGATCACGAGTATTTAAATCGATCAAAGCAAAACACATATTTCTCATTTCTGTTGAGATTAGCATAAAGGCATGGAAAATACATTAATTTATAACTACACATTTTAAAAAGGTTTAAATTAAATCTTGAACCTCTCGTGATATTGAATTATCAGAGTCTAGGACTTTCCTGATGCCTGATTATTCTCTTCAAATAATTTAAGGCCTAACTGAGAGTTAGCGTATTTATAAGAAAGTACATTGTAAGCATGTTGAAAAAAGGTATCTGAAATATGTAAAAAACAAAAGATTACTTATCATATTAAATTGCATGAATATAATCATTTTTCTCAATTCTGATTAAGAATATTGCAGAGTAGGCAAGGAGGCGGATGTAGGGATTAGGATTGGAGAGAAAACAGGATAAGAATTCAGTATTAATTAACTTGTATAAAAAGGAGTGAGTCAAATCGATCGTGTATTTATTGCGATTTATGAACGCGCTCCACTGAGCTACTGAGTGAGCGTGCTTGATTGAAGTGAGAGAATCGAGCATTTAATTACGTTAGTATTGGTGAAATCGAGAGCCGGTTGGAATGCTGCGTGAGCAGCCTTGCCAGATCTACGGATTTCTCCGTAGTTCTACGGATTTTCAGCATTTCTACGGAGCTACGGATCGATGCTCGAGATCTACGGATTTTCACCATTTCCTACGGATTTTCTACGGATTATCGAAAAAATTCAAGGAATTCTGCGGATAAATGAAAATTCTACCGGACGACCAAAAAAAAAAAAAAGGTCATCGAGTTTTATTTGGTCGAAATCAGTACATTTTTCGATTTTCGTAAAATCTACGGACTTGAACTGTTTTCAATCTGGCAACGCTGTGCGTGAGTGTTAACGTTGAAAGAAAAGTCAGTTGAGAAAATATGTTTGACAAGAGAACACGCGTCGTTTTAATCGCGGTCTTTTATAACGAATAATTCATCGTCCGGTCACTACAATAACCATTTTCACCCCCCTATATGACTTTTCCAAATTTTCCTTGAAATTCAAAATAAAATCAAGAACTCAGAAGCTCTGAATTTGAAGCAAATACTAAAATTTGTTGCGATTTGCTCGTGTATTTGAAGCATATGAGAGAAATTAGTGACAATCTTAAAAAAAAGTTGTACCTACAAATTCCAAATCAACACTCAACAACACCCTTTTGTTGAGTAACTTATCAACAAAAGTTATTTGGCATAATTCAGTCCAGGGAATCCTAAGTTACAGCTGCTTGAGTTTGAACCTTTTAAGTGATAAATTAACTTTTTTGTTGAATAAACACCCCCACGGAGTGGAAAATTTTTTAAATTGGAAAGCACATCTACTAAGAAAAGTTCTAACTTTTTATAGAAATTCGAGCTTTTGCGGGTATTCTGTAACGGATTTTTGCCGCTTGGGGGGGGGGGTGATCACACCCCCCCCCATAGGACCGCGCCTGGTTGTTGCATGATGACCCGTTTGACGGTAAACCTTACCAAATTCTATGAGAAATTTTTAATACATCAGTATTTGAATCTTATGTAACGTAAAATGGGGTGAATCATGACAACAATAGGATTATTGTGTAAAAACAAATAAAAGATCAATGTCTATTTTGTTGCTAAAAAAATGAAAATATTTTTTTGTTTAAAGCATGAAAAATGAATACATGGAATGCATTTCATAAGTTTAATTCATATGCGTGCTGAAAACTAATTCAAAGACACTAACAGAGCTTTCTCTATTCTTTAATTTTGTGCTCCACATCTACTCAGTCAATAAAGTCTAAATCGGCTAGGACGGTGCATTTCTGTGCTAAAAATGACAAACATTCTTAACTAAAAAAAAGTTTAAGATATGGACTAAAAGTTGACTATGAAGAATAAAAAAATTCTTAAAATTGACGAAAAATCTAAATAATGGCAAAACCGATGAAATATTTTAAGTAACAATAAAAAGGTAGAGAGAAAAAAAGCTTTCGATTTTGCTTCCCCTGATTATTCAGAAGTACATCTTGCCAAAATCTTGATGGGCATGTGTTAAATGAAAAAAAAAATTGCTTTCCTAATCCCAGTTCTTCATGATCTGCAGTCTGACACACCGCTTACGCCCCTGCCTCAGAGCAAAGGGAAAATCGAGGGCACGTTCACAGTCACTTGAAACATCAAACACGTTCGCTGACGTCAGTCAGGACGTGCGAGTACGTAAGCCGGAGTAGGCGGAGAGCGCGAGCAGGGCAAAATGCTTTCTTCTAGAGAGAGGAAAAATGTGAGAATTCTCCCGTTCCCGAACCAAATCCAATGTATTCATTTCTCCACCCTCTCGGACGGAAGAGTTTTCCTCCCGCCGACCGACCCCCTGGCTTGGCTGCTGGCTTGGTTGGCGAAGACTGAAGACCCCAGCCCAGGCTTTCGAAAAGTACTGCCGAACGACAGTATTCTTGCGAACGTCGCACATCCACCTCGGTGAAAGCTTTCCGAATATTTCTTCCCCGACAGTTTTAAAAGGAGCGGTCGTGCGATGTACAACGACGCCTTGGTTTACCTCATGCGAAAGTTTGCTCGTGGATATGATAGCCTTTAAAGCTCCGTGACAGTTTTGGGAAAATCTTCGTGACAGTTTTCAATGCGTTAAACTTCGCATGACAGTACTGCTAATTACGTCCGACTGTAGCCGAGTTTCGCATTGGATCATCATCGGCTCACGCTCGGGTCGAGTTAATTTGGAATTAACGAACTTCTGCTTCAAGCTCAAGCTAGCTACTGCGGCTGGCTATCCTTACGTTATTAGTTGGTCGACACGCATTGATGCGTGTTGTTTTCCAGCCTGAAATTAGATGTCGTTTATGAATAATAAAGTTCAAGGTTTCAGATTTCAAATTGAAATATGAGATTTCAGATTTCAGATACAAATTCGGATTTCAGATTCATACTCCAGATCAAGATTTTAGATTCCAATTCTGATTTCAGATTCAGGTTTAGGATTTAAATTTCGGATTCAACTTTCAAATTCAGATTGCAAACTCAAATTTCAGATTTAAATTTAGGGATCGAATATGAGATTCAGATTCAGATTTAAGACTCAGATTTCAGAATCAGATTTCAGATTTCAGAATCAGATACAATTCAGATTTCAAATTTAGATTTAAGATTGAAATTTTAGATTCAGATTTCAGATTCAAATTTTATATTCAGATTTCAGATGCAGATTTCCGACTCAGATTTCAGATTCAGATTTCAGATTCAGATTCCAGATTCAGATTTCAGATTCAGATTTCAGATTCAGATTCAGATTCAGATTTCAGATTCAGATTTCAGATTCAGATTTCAGATTCAGATTTCAGATTCAAATTTCAGATTCAGATTTCAGATTCAGATTTCAGATTCAGATTTCAGATTCAGATTTCAGATTCAGATTTCAGATTCAGATTTCAGATTCAGATTTCAGATTTCAGATTTCAGATTTCAGATTCAGATTTCAGATTCAGATTTCAGATTCAGATTTCAGATTCAGATTTCAGATTCAGATTTCAGATTCAGATTTCAGATTCAGATTTCAGATTCAGATTTCAGATTCAGATTTCAGATTCAGATTTCAGATTCAGATTTCAGATTCAGATTTATATTCAGATTCAGATTAAAATTCTACATTCAGATTTCTAGTTGAAGGTATCAGGCTTAGATTTATGTTTCAGGTTCAAATTTCTGATTGAGATTCAATACAAGATCTCACTTCGAGATCTTCACCCCAAAATGATCATTTCTATGAGTATTTATTTTATGTTTCATGGTTCCCATCACTTACCTTTTATATTAGTTTTTTTCAATTCGTTTTCTCAATTTTTTTCATTTTTTTAATACTCAAACAAATTCTATAGAAAAATTATAACGCACAAGTTTCTCTTCGAATCGACACAAAAAAAGGGGTTCCATCCCAACCCACTTCTCCCGTGAGTGAAATATTTCTAAGGCTATAGCCTAAATAAAAAATAAAAATAAAATAATAAAAAAGTATGAAATTGTACGATTGAATTCATGTCTTTTTAAGGTTTTTTTTTTCGAAGGTAATGGTTATAACAGTTTTCGCATAACCTTCACCGATACCACACATGGCGTTACGCCTCAGTCGTATGCTGCTGCTCGGTTGGAATAAATTGCTCGTTCGATCTATTCGAACCGAGCAGCAGCATCAGCAGCATACGTCCGGGCATGGATACGGTATGGGCATGACAGTCGCCCGTGACAGTCCTGCGCAAAACTGTCACGCCCTACAGCAGACAGTTAGGATGAAATTATTTGCGAAACAGGAGGCATGAAAGAATGAAAATCGAACTGTCGGTTCGGTTTGCTACAGCTTAAAGCACAACATTTTCGGCAGCGCAAGCTTTGAGCCGAATGTTCAGATACAGTCTTCGTTCCCGAACGTGTGCGACGTAGCCGAAGCGTTTTTATTCGTCACCGACGGTACAGCAGCGAACCGAGTGGCAAGGCAAACCGAGACAGTTTGTTCAGCGAAGAAAAAACTGTCATCGCAATGCAGTACTTTTCGGAAGCCTGCCCCAGCCTACTGAAACACGCTTCTTCAACAAATTTCCATCGAGGAACGATGGTGTTCATTCTCCAGTTTTCATTCATGAATGCGGATCTCTCTCACTCTCTCAAGTTTGGGGAGCCTCCCGTTGGGTTGGTCTGGTCTCAGTCTGGTCCGTCAAAGAAAAACACCCTCGTTCGAATGGAGACTCAGTTACAAGTTGGTGCTCGCGCGAGATTCACCTCGTCGTATCGTTGTTTGTGCTGTTCGTGCGGTGGGTAAAAAACGGTGGAGTTCGCTTTTTTTTTGTGCTGCCCCACTATCTTTCAGAGTCGTCCGTTCATATTGGGATAGCGGCAGCAGAAATTACAACACCAAAAAAAAAACAAAGATTTATTGTTGTGATTGCACGTTCTTCTTCTGCTTCATCTTCTATCGCTCGAGCTCTCTAGCTATCGCTGTGCGGCACTCGCAGATTGTAACTTTTTTTTTGCTTTGAGAAAAGAGAATTTTTCTCGTTGCAGTTCCGTCGTGAAGTCGATTGGTAGAAAATTAGCTCTCCGGTAGAAAGTGTTCAAATCAATTTCGGGCAAGGAAAATTGCACCATCCCAAAGAAAAAAAAAGTTTGGTGCCCCGGTGTTGAATAAGCGTAACGCGAAGCAGCACAAAGTGTGGTGTGACAAGGTGCGATACGAATTTTTCAACCCGACGACCTGTGTTTTGTGGATACCTTGCGCCTGGAGGCTGATGCTGCAACAACAAAAATCTGGAGGAAGGATCAAGGTGAATAAATATGTGTGCTAAATTTTTCCGCAAATTCGTTCCAAAGTGCAGTGACCTTATTTTTCGGGATCACTTTTTTATCGCTTCTTCTCGGAGGATTGCTGTTGATTGTGTATGTGTTGATGGCGAATAGCCAGAGAAATTCACGTTTTGCAACGTCGAATTCAGACTATGGGCGGTAGTTTTTTCAGTATCTTTTTTCTTCATTTTTGACGAATGGTGAAGGAGGACAAACCTGTGATGGGCAAGGGGTCTCCGATCATGGTTTGGCCTAGCGCTATCCGACTGAATGAGTAGTGAGTGAGATTGGGAATCGCTATGGAAGAAGCAAAACCAAAAAGGGATTTCTGGAGAAGAGTCGAAGAGAAACAAGATAACTATTCCGGTTCCTGGCTGGCTGGACCGGATCGACAAGTTTGGCACTGGAGGTCACCCGAATGTGTTTGTATACATGTATATGTGAAGTGGCCCGAGATGGAAGATAGCAGCAAAGAACCGTGACGACGCGATCCGAGCGAAAACTAAGCCACCTGGATGAAGAATTAAACCAAGCACAAGAAGAAGGAAGAAGACTCACGAACGAACCAATCAGAGTGAATAGCAAAACACGGAACGATCTCACCGGTGTTGATGGAAGGGAAAAGTACACGAAGGAAGTACGGCAAAGAACGCGCGGCAGCGTGCAAACAGGAATATACCGCTTGAAAATGCCGCTAAGTTGTACTCGATTAAGTCGTGCTCGAGAGCTATATATGTATCTAGTAGTTGAAGGGCCCCGTAGAAATGCTTTTTGCAGTAGGTTTCTTCCAGACACTCTTCCAAACATCCAACCAACCAGTGCTGTGAGATGTGATCAGATAAGAATGTTGTTGATAACCATATGTGCCTCTCTCAACCTTATCGAGACTCTTGTTCAACAGGCATCGCTTATACTGTATTTTGTTTTTAAATATTTCCTATGATTTAAGTTTTCAACAAGCCGCCGACAACATGGTCACGTGACGTCGTGAGTCGAATGCCGAAGCATTGTTTTTATCTAGTCGAGTACTGCTGATGAGAACGTTTCTATCAGCGCTTGACGAGGCGTTGATGTCGTCGCGTGAAATTCCCACTGTGAACCGTGCCAAAAACGAACGGTTTTTTTTCATCGATTTTTTTCTCACTTTTTACTAAACCCGATCAGAAGAGAAATTTTGATATTCATTTTTTTTATCTGGTTGAATTCATCTGGATTGAATGCAGTACTTGTAGGATATCTCCTGAATCAAAGCAATCCAAAGATTCCCTTTAATTCAACCATGGTAAAAGAAAAGTTCAGATACCGTTATTTCGATAGCAACTTACTATCTTCTTCAGTGAGCGTTTTCGATTGATGAATGTGTATCTTGTGTGGTCAAGGATGTGGATAAAACGTTGGATGCTGTGAGCCTTTCTTGGGGTTTGCGCTAATCGCCATGAAAGTGTCTGCCCCGATCGTTCCTAAAATCAAAACGCACCTACCGAAAAAGTGGCTAAGTGGTCATTGGACGAGTTTAAAAGGATGACGAAACCTTTTAAAACAAGATCAGTAATCAACACACTTGAATTTGTCAACCAACTTCAAGCGTCGGGAGGTATCGAAGAGGACGAGATCATGGTTTCTTTTGGTGTTTCAGCTTTGTTTCCAAATGTTCCCGTTAAAGAAGCTTCTAATCTGTTAGAAAATGGGTTCCATCAACAACACAATGGGAGCACTTGGAAACTCAAAGTTAGAAACTACAAGAAATTGGTGGACTTGTGTATGGGACAAACTTTCTTCAAATTTGGAAATTTTGGAAACCCTCTGTCTCCATTCTAGTGTGAACTGTTCATGGTTCATTTGGAAGAGACTCTTGGAAGTCAAGATTTATTTCCCGAAAAATGGTGGAGGTACGTCGATGACATTTTTTTGTGAAATAAACAAAGATTTTCTTGAAGACTTCTCATCAATAAACGGTTTGATAAGAAGACTGGAAATTACTTTTCCTGGATGTTCTGGTAAGAAGACATGAAGGCCTATTCCAATTCGAAATCTATAGAAAGCCGACGAATACCATGAGGGTAATACCGAGCACCTCTAACCTCTCGTTCCAGCATAAGATGGCGGCGTTCCACCACATGACCCATCGGATGAACTCCATTGCTCTCTCAACTGAAGAAAGAGAAAAGGAACTTCAATAAATTTTCCAAACGGCTAATAAAAATTGATACCAAAGTAGATCCATTCAAGCCATCATAAGGAAAAACGAAAGATTGCTTCAACGGAAATCTTTCACTACTTTAACCCCCATTCAGAAGGAGTTTCAACGAAGATCCATGGAGTTCAACAATGTCCACGCACTTGAATTGCGACAAAAGTTGACAAAGTTTGAAATTGAACTAGTGCTTACTAGCTCAAATAATCAACTGAAATCCATCTTAGGATCGACTAAAGATCCAGTGGATCTCCTTCATAGATCTGGTGTGTTCAAAATCAGTTGTTCCGACTATGATAAGGTGTACATTGGACAAACCAAAAGGAAACTGATTGATAGATTCGAAGAACGCATGGCTATAGTTAGAATTGTAATTCGCTTGAATTATATGTTGCTGAAAGCATTGAAATTCTCAATCAAAAATCAGTTCATCTCTTAAACGGAGACACAGGACCACGTCACACTTGGTTGTTCACAACTTGGTTGGTCGGCACAACTGTTCGACACACCCTAACATTTTAATATTCATAAAATCATAACTAGATGACGGCGTGGTATCTGTCTCAGGATCTACTGTATTCCGGCTCTTATTTTTGTGAATGCACTTATACAATAAATATGTCTTCTATACTATACTTCTTCTATAGTAAAATATTTCGACACACCCTAACATTTTAATATCCATATAATCATAACTAGATGACGGCGTGGTGTCTGTCTCAGGATCTACTGAGTCTCATCTGCACAGACTTTTACAAGATACTTTAAACAGATTGTCTTCCTGGGCTTTGGGGCTTGGGAAAACGGAAATGGTTGTTTTCTCTAAGAAACATAGACCTGCTCAACCTAACCTTCAACTCCTAAGCAGAATGATCACTCAATCGGGGTGTTTTAAGTATATTGGGGTTTGGTTTGATTCCAAGTGTACCTGGAGAGCCCACATTGAGTATCTGAAAGGAAAATGCCAACAAAGAATCAATTTTCTCCGATCAATCACTGGCACCTGGTGGGGAGCCCATTCAGAAGATCTTTTAACACGTTCGTCGCCACGCTCATTTTGGTAGTTTTACTAGCCGGGCCCAAAGAAATTCTGGGAGCGAGAAAGAAAAGAGGGAGAGTTCCCAGATTTGCGACGTGTGGCTAAACTGAGCGGCTAACTTGAGTAAGAGAGCGTCACCTGCTTTTTGATGTGACGGGGCCCCCCTAGGAAATACACCCGTCACCCGAATATGGGTGCCGTGGCGACGAACGTGTTAAAATTGTATTGAACAACCATAATCTCAGTGATGGAATATGGTGGCTTCTGTTTCCAGCCAGCTGTCGAAACTCATCTCATCAAACTCGAGAGTATCCAATACCGTTGTCTCCGCATGGCTTTGGGCTGTATGCCCTCAACGCACAACATGAGTCTTGAAGTTTTGGCAGGAATACTCCCTTTGAAAGATCGATTCAATCTACTATCCTTTCGGTTCCTTATCAGGTGTGAGGTCATGAACCCATTGGTGATTGTAAAATTCGAAAAGCTACTAGAGCAAAATCCTCAAACCAGATTTACGTCTATATACCACATCCTCATGTCAATGCCGGTTAACCCTTCTTCGTACTCTCCAACTCGTGTTTGCAGCCCTGACTACGATAATTCTTCTGTCCAGTTTTGTCTATGCAGCAGAAAATTCGTGGAATTCCGGACACGCACCGTCCACTTTTCGTTCCACAAATTTTCGAAGCTAAATATGGACACGTCGATGCTGAAAAATGTTCTTTACCGATGGGTCCCTGATAGAGGAATCAACGGGATTTGGAGTGTTCAGCGAAATATCTAGCGCCTCTTACAGCCTCGAGTCACCATGCTCTGTGTATATAGCAGAGTTAGCTGCTATTCATTGCGCCTTGGATAAAATTGCCACGCGGTGGCGGCTGGTGGCGCGAAGACAAGAAGTGTTTGCACAGGAATTAGTTTGGCTTTTATACAACTTGTGGACCTTCTTCATTAAGTTGGTATCTGTCATTTTTTTAAAATCCTAACCATATCTGAGAAAACAATGCTTTATTACAAGCTAGTATTTCCACGCGTTTTTTTTTACATTTTCTTGCACGTAAACAATCCGTCAATAGTTAGCTTCGTAATCGCCAATTTCTAAGTCATTTAGCATCAAACAGTCATAAAAATGTGCGTACAAGTTTGTTTTTTATTTAATTTGATTATGAAATTTTCGCCATTCATCCATATTGTCATAATTACATGTAGAAATATGTAATTGAGTAGATTTACAATTGATAAATTTCATAATAGCATTGGAATTTGAACCTCGGCATCACGCGCTTGCACTCTTTGCTTTCAAAGCGCTGCCTAAAGAATTCCATTAATGAACGTCCTTTTTTGTTATACACATGATGGGAAGGACGGTTTCCTAAAACACACTCCATTTCTCTAAGAGCATACTCTAAGAGCTACACTGACGGAGCACACATCACTCATGTAAGTGAGTGTCGAACATTTATTTTTCGGGAAGCAAGAGCAGAGTGTGTGCAGTTTAGCGCTCACAAGAGTGTGGGTTCCACACCTCTTTGTGAAGCTTTGCTCTTGCACTTATGAGCTACACCTTAGGAGTCGTCCGAAGCCTGCTTGTGGTATTTAGAGTGATGACAATTCAGGTATTTTATGCGTTCCCAGCGAGAAGTTTCTCTTTTAAGGGAACGCTGACAGGCTACCCGAAACCGGACTGTTGGTTTAGTTCATAGTATGAACGTTTCCAAAATGGATCTCATGTGTTGCTTGATCAGGTCTTTGAATTTGATGATGTTCCTTTCAGAACGTACGTTTACAGGCAGTCGGTTGTAACAAACCTTACCATAGTAAGTGAAGGCTTTCTTAGCGAATTCAGTGGTAGGTTGACTTACATACAGGCTACTTTGATTTCTCAAAGAATACTTGTGATCAGGGCGTTCGTAATTTTGGTTGTGATGTGCAAGTGGATTTTGCAAGTGGTTGTGAATTATAGATGCTGCTTGTAGCTCCCTCAGTGAGTTGATTGGCAAAGTAGATTCGTCTGCTTCGGCATACAGGTTCATAGTAGGATACAATCTAGGTCGCTTGTATACGGCTTTCAAACAACGGTTATGAGCTGTCTGTAGAGGTTTGAGTCTTGAACGGGTAGCAGCTCCCCAGATGAATATTAGATATTTGAGCTTGGATTGGACAAACGCATGGTACATAATGGAAAGTTGTTTTACAGGTATAAAGCTATTGATTTTCCAAAACAGACCACTTGCCGAGGTAACATCACTCTTCAATTTTTGTATGTGGTTTGTCCATTTTAGCGCTGAATCGATGGTCAGTCCAAGATAAGTGAATTCAACTACTCGTTCAATCTTCTTGGAATCGACAATTAGCTCGCATTGTCCTGTATCAGCAATTCGGAAAGGTGATAAAACCATGTGTTTCGTTTTAGAAGCCAGGTTTCATCGGCGAATAACTGTGGTTCCCATGAAGATTTATGTTTGGCAGATCATTTACGTAGATTAGGAACAACAAGGGACCCAAATTACTGCCTTGAGGCAATCCTACTTTGAGAGGACGGAGATCACTTTGAAAGCCGTTCAACTTTACGTATTGGTTTCTATTTGACAGAAAGCTTTTGATAAGGTCATGCGCAGGGCCACGTATTCCATAGTATTCTAGTTTTTTTCAGAAGAATCGCGTGGTCAATAGTGACAAATGCCTTTTTGAGGTCCAGAAAATGGAGGCCATTTTTCTTTTTGGCCTCAATTGCGTGATAAATTTCAGCAAATAAATCTGAAATTGCGCTTGAAGTGCTTGATCCCAAGCGAAATCCATATTGAAACTCATAGAATGTACTATTTTGTCGGAAGAAATCGGTTATACGAGAGACCAACATTTTTTCAGGAAGTTTACTCAAAACTGACAGAACTGATATCGGACGATAGTTGTTGGAATCTGTTTTTGGCCCTTTTTTATGAACCGGTACAACTCTGGCAGTTTTTAGGCAATCTGGAAATCTTCCGTTTGAAAGGCTTTCGTTAAAGACGTCTCTCATTAAATACGAGAAAATACGGAAATGTCGCTTGATAAAATGGACCGGAATTCCATCGTCACCCAGACTTTTACTGGAATCGAGGTCTTTAATAAGCAAAATGACTTCTTGTGTACTCGTGGGTCGGAAAATATTGAGTTTTGTAGAGGGGTTAAAGTCTGGAATCTAATAACATCACAACGACTGGTGATCGTTGCAGCAAGCTGGGGTCCAATGTTACTGAAAAACTCGTTAAACTTGTTTGCAATTATTAGATCATCAATTAGATTGCCGCCAACATTCAGCTTAATTTATTTATTCATGATTTTCGATGTTCCTGCAAGTGTGTTGAGGCATTTCCACATATTTTTTGAAGAAACGTTGCTAAATAGGTTTCTAATGTACTCTCGTTTAGTATCTTCTTTCAGTTTTTGGAGTCTTTTAGAAGTGTACTTCAAAAGGTCACGAAGATAAATACTATTTGGATTTCGTTTGTATTTACCAAGAATTTTGTCCTTCATTTTTATTCATTTCCAAATATCTAGCGTGATCCAAGGGCAAACCCCTTTAACCTTCGATTTATTTTGTAAACTGTTGAACATTCTTCTTTCAATCTCTTATACGATTCAATAATATTATTTGGTCGTTCGTGGGGTGGGCAGTTGATCATGCTGCTTACATTTGCTTCAAATTTCTCATTAAGTAGATCATTTCGTACAACAACTTTTTCAAGCTCCTGCTTTTTCGCAAACTTACTGATGAAATTAGGCAGCAGTGATCATTGATATCCGTGAACAAAATTTCATTTATCATCTAGATTGAAGAGTCTCGGAGCACAGAACGTGGTCCAATATGTTACCACTTATGGGTCTCGTAACATACGTATTTGTAACATAGAAATTTTACGATTTAAGAAGGTTCATATACTCAACAGAGTTTGGCGCGGTGGAATTGTTCACGGGAATATTTATATCGCCGACTATCACGCAAGGAGTCCTTGGATTAGAGTTTGACGGAATAGTTTCAAGTTTGTCAAAAAAGTCTGTAATACTGTATTAAGGAGGCCTGTATATCGCATGTAGAAACTGAAGGCAATTTAGTGAATACAGCTGTTTCGAAATTAACAAAACTTGATTATTTTTAAGCCATTTAAAATCGTTTTAAATGGAATTTCTGTTGGTAAAACCAGACAAAAACGAAGTAAAACCATCATGAGATTAATATTAAAGTATAATCGGTTAGTAATGATCGTAGGTTGTGAAGGGTACATACAAGATTACCCTTTTTCGGCTTTTAAAAACAGCAAGATTCAAAGTTTTCGTCTTGAAAATTGTTGTTTTATTTCACAGGAGCTGAATCTTGGCAAATCATTATATTTTATACAAAACAACCAGCATGTACATACATTAGACCGCTGCAAAAAATGACTTTTTGCTCCCATATGTTTTTCCGATCCCTTTTGGGTCCCCAAGCATCAGTGTAAAATTTGAGATAATTTGGTTGATTCCTGAGTTAGCGCAACGCGTTTCATTTTTGTATGGAAATTTATATGGAAGAAGAAATTTTTGCACATTAAATCATCCAGAAAATTCAAATAAGCTTGAAATGAAGTCGGTCTTTAACTTTTGGTTTTGACTATTCTTAAGCTTCATTTTTGCTTACATGACAAGCAGCTAAGAATTTCATGGAAAAAGTTATAACAATTTCGAAATAAAAAATCTGAATCCATTGAAAAGTATTCAAAAATGGCAGACATTGCTTGCTAGAGCTGTTAAAAATTTCATGAAATGTTATGGCAAATGTTATATTAATCAATAAATTCTCTGGCAATGCAAAGCAGTTTTTTGAGATTTTGTATTTCCATGCTACTGTAATACAGCTTTCAAACAAGCAGTCGAAAACGATATAATTCAAATAATGAATTTTGAAAACAAAATTTTTATATAACATTGAATATCTTTTCTGGGGTACAATTTAGGTTTGTGCTTCGTTCGCAAGAAATGTACTGCAAGAATCAAGGAACATTTTTCATCCAAAGTTATATTTTTTGGAACTTTCAGAAAATCTCTGGCGATTTTTGAATGCAAAATTTTGTTTTCCCATACAAATTTCCATACAAAATTAAAACTCGTTGCGCTAATTCAGGACTGGAGGGATCGCTTAAAAAAAATTTATTGCTATTTCTGGCAGCAAAAACAACCAAAAAAAATTATGGGAGGTGTAAAAATTTAAGAATTTGAAGTTTCCATGCAAAGCCTGCAGCGGTCTAATGTACATACTTTAATAATATGCTAGGGACCTTTGCACGAGCAGACATGTTATGGGATTCAAAGGCTGGAATTGGATTGAAATAAGGGTTTTCTTAAGTTTTGTCGTCCATCAAAAATCATCTGATTCATAGCCTCGGTACAAAAAATTTATTGCTATTTCTGGCAGCAAAAACAACCAAAAAAAATTATGGGAGGTGTAAAAATTTAAGAATTTGAAGTTTCCATGCAAAGCCTGCAGCGGTCTAATGTACATACTTTAATAATATGCTAGGGACCTTTGCACGAGCAGACATGTTATGGGATTCAAAGGCTGGAATTGGATTGAAATAAGGGTTTTCTTAAGTTTTGTCGTCCATCAAAAATCATCTGATTCATAGCCTCGGTACCGCCTATACAGCTTACGAGCTCTGGAACTAGAAAAAAATCGCTGTTTAAGGTAAGGTTTGCATGACTCATACCGAGACAACACTTTCAGCTTATCAGAGAAAAAATTTGCTGGACATTTCAGCGATCTACATTTAGTTTTTTGCTTATTAAAAATTAAAATTTCTTGTAGATGTAATTTATCGGCCTAGCGGTGAAAAGTGATGTCCTTTTTAGTAGGGACATCTAAAGATTATGAAGTTTTTACATAGGTGGATAGAAGGTTTGATGAAAATGAAAGATGTTGAAAATGAGCGGGAAGAATTTATTTAGAAGCATATCATCACATATCAAATTTTTGTTCCTCACGGGCCTACTACTATGAAGCGGTAGATACAGATAGAGTTGCATCTACCACCACACATTAGTAGGCCAAGCGTGGTCCGCCCCACAAGGGAAAACAAGGCCTACTAATGTGTGGTGGTAGATGCAACTCTATCTGTATCTACCGCTTCATAGTAGTAGGCCCGTGAGGAACAAAAATTTGATATGTGATGATATGCTTCTAAATAAATTCTTCCCGCTCATTTTCAACATCTTTCATTTTCATCTAACCTTCTATCCACCTATGTAAAAACTTCATAATCTTTAGATGTCCCTACTAAAAAGGACATCACTTTTCACCGCTAGGCCGATAAATTACACCCACAAATATAAATTACGGTGATTAATCTTTCATAAAATTAAAAATTCTGGTATGAGACTTGACTTTCCTGATGACCATTAACCATTGTTGCCGATCGTGTGCTACACTACAATGCTTGATTTGAACTTTGTGGACATATTTGACAGTTTTTGAATACTTTTCCACCACTCACACACGGTAATTCTTTAAATAATCAACGGTTTTGTCAGCTATCAATTTGATAATGATGGTTTTTGATGGAAACTGTGCAAATCATTTTTTTTTCATGCATCGAAAATATCTCAAAGAATTTTGATTCTTTTTTCTCAGGGATTTAAAACCAAGTAGGTTTATTCATCCCAAATATCTCAAAGAAGCATGTATTTAAAATTAAAAAAAAAAATAGGTCGGTAAGTAATTTTCACAGGCAACAAAAAGTTGTCAAAATTTCGAATGTCCGATAATTAGTAAACGAGCTATCAGCAAAAGAAAGTGTCCCATTTCTAAAAGAACTGAGCTTTATGTATGTGACGTCTTCGGTAAAGTTGCCTCAAAAATCATACCAAATGACACGCTCTAATATTTGATTAAAGGTTATCAGTCTATCTCTAATTAATATTGTCAGCCATTTTTCTGCATTATTTCTTCCTTTTTACACATACATTTAGATATCGTCATAAAAATACCATGGGCTAGTATCTTTCGATCTCAAAAATATTTTTTATGAATTCCTAACTCAAAAATATTCAGGCGTTTCCGAGATATTTGGATTTTGATTAGTGTTGTTTTAAAACAACAGTATGCATTAAAGGGTTAAAAATCAACCCAATTCCAAAAACTGCTAGCAATGCTGCCACCCCAAACCTCAAAACTATGACTCAAAAACAGGTAATTGCTTGTTATGAAGACTGTATTTATAGTACACAGCAGTTAAACCATTTACGGTATATAAATTAGCTTAAAGCCCCAGTAACGGATGGGAAATGGTGAAAAAAAACTCAGCACGGGAGATGCTGGGGTTGATAATGAAATTAATGTGTGTCTACTTTCTCAGCGCCTATTAGCTCAATGCGAGTACAAGAAGACGCTGATGATGCTGCTGGTGGTGCGTATGGAAGGTACGATTAAACGTATTTATGCCCTCCACCAATAGCGCGCATGGAGGCATAGATTAAACGCACATCAAAACAAGAGGCACAATAAAATGCACAGCATCTCCCTGCTCGGCTGAACTGGAAGGGAATCAGCGGGAAGTTAGCAAGCTAGCTAGCAGCAAGTTGACCCACTTTCGGTCCGATATAAACTCAGATTACAGGCATTACACACCCAATCGACGGGGGCGGCCGGACAGCCAGGTTGGACAAGTAGGGGAAAAAATGAGCATCTAAAAAAACAACAATCGGGTTTCAGTCGTTTTACGATCACACCCATCAAGCAACAGACTCAGCCGGCAAGTTCACGGGGATATGCAAAGTAAACACTTAACTACGCCCGGACCTGGACCATCTGCGCGCTAAATAGCCAGAAAAGGTAAAAAGGGACCGGTTCCAGCTGAGCGGAAGTGAGAAAAAAGGCCGCCACTTAATGAGCAACAACCTACTGGGAAAAGTCACCTTCTTAGAGCTCTCTGTCGTACCCGCACAGACCCATCCATATGAAGGTTAAAAGTAGAAAGCCAGCATCCATCCATTCCCATGAAGCCACCAACAGGCATTCAACGATGTCATCCCGGGTGAGGCCGCGTTCACACAGGCCTACGGACGTACGAAGTCTCCGGTGGGATCCATTAGCAAGATTTATCTTACGGTGGAGGTCTAATTGTCTAGGCGGCCTATCAACGATGACGATCGATCAGTCACCAGTCCACTGATGATGAGTAGAGGTAATCGATCAATCAATCGACAAAGCGGCCGAATGGTTTCGTCAGAGCATCGCATCAACCTTTTCCCGTACCTGATCCATCCATGTATTATAGATCGATCGAATGGCGGCTATCAGCCAACAGAGCATCCACACTTGCATTAGCAAGTTTTTATCTCTTTGTCACGGTTAGAAAACGAAAGTATTTGGTCAGTGCTAAGGGAAATTGTAGACCCACTTAATCAAGAGTATTCAAAGTAGAAAAAATTGTTCATTGTAAAATACACTTCCTGGTAAATTGGGGATTGAAAAAGTTAATGGCTCTCAGGATAAAATATTTACAATTTGATGTCTTTTAATGTTGATAATGCTCCTGCCAATGTAAGTAATATCACGATTCCCCGAATTGTTAAAAACTGTGCTTTCCGATCTGGTACTTTGAATTTCTGCCACATTAATATCCAAGGTCACATGGAGAGGGGGGGAGGGGGGGCAATTGCCCTGGCCCCCGGCTCAGGGGGCCTCTAGAGGAAAATTAAAATTTAAATATTACTTTAATCATACTGCTTTAAGTTCTAGGAAACTAGGAAAGAAAATGAAAATCGGAATTAAAATTGTTTTATATAACAGGTAAGGCCCTTGAAATAATATCTCGAATAGTTTCACTATAATATACAGTGAGTGAAATAAGAATAGTAGCACTATGTGTTTTGCTTGTTAAAATATGAATGATTGAAAATCATGAAAATTTTCTTCTACAGATCGTTTTGAATTGCTAAACGGATAAATCAAGCATAAGTTTACTTTTTTCGGACGTAGCAATTGGCGTTGAGGACCAAAAATGTAAAAAAGAGGTGCGAAATAAGAATAGTACCACTTGAGTTTTTCTACAAAAACAAAATGATTTTTAAAAATTTGCTGTGTAGAAGTGAATAATAATGCTTCTACGAATTATTTGAATAGATATCTGCGTTTTAAGAAGTTTTCCAGTATTCCGAAGGTTTTCAAAGTTATTAAAAGGGGTTTTTAACATATGCTTCTCTAGCGTTAAGGAATTTGATATTTGAGCTGTATAACTTTATCAAACTGCTTGATTTCTTCATTAACATTCATAAGTATGATGCAAAATGATGAAACAAAGATTTGAGGATGAATTTTTATCAAAAAACAGGTTGGAATCCAAAAATACTAATGTTTTTTTAGTAGTAGGCTGAACTCAAAGGAATCATTGACTACTTGAAATCATGATATTTTGATATATTAATCAATGTTTAAAAATTGTCAGTAAAAAAAGCTTTTCATCTTTTTTTTTATTCTTTGATTAAATTTTGTTCTGGTCAACAAAATACCCCATCTAAAACCAATCGGATGCTAAAAGAGCATCATTTGAAAGTAATACAGTGAGCGAAATAAGAATAGCACCACTATGTGTTTTGCTTGTTAAAATATGAATGATTCAAAATTACGAAAATTATCTTCCGCAGTTTGTTCTGAATTGCTTAACGGGTAAATCAAGCATAAGTTTACTTTTTTTGGATGTAACCATTGGCGTTGAGGACCAAAAATGTGGAAATTGGGGTGCGAAATAAGAATAGCACCACTTAAGTTTTTCAGCAAAAAACAGGATTATTTTTTAAAAATTACTGTGTAGAAGTGAATAATAATGCTTCTACGAATTATTTGAATAGATAACTGCATTTTAAGGAGTTTTCCAGAATTCCAAAGGATTTCGAAGGTTTTAAAATGGGGTTTTAAGAGACGCTCCTCTAGCCTTAAGGAGTTAAATATTTGAGCTGTAATTTTTTATCAAATTACTAACTTTCTTCATTAAAATGACGTGAAATGATGAAACGAACATTCGGAATTAATTTTCGATCAGAAAAAATAGGTTGTAAATAAAAATCTTTGATTTTGTATAGTAAACCACACTTTTTTCCAGTTTCAAGTCGTAGATGGCAGCACTATCTTGCAGTTAAAACCAAATTTTGTCTCAATATTGATTTTCCAGGTTTATTTAGGCCCATATTCATCAATTTGAGGTATTTTCCCATTACAGTTTTGTGGAAGTTCACGCTGCAGAAAGCTTTTCCAGATTTGCAAAAGAATCAGCAGCACAAAAATGTACAACCGCAAAAATTTCTGCTCATCTCAACTTCCAATTCAATTGCAAATCATACCAATAACACTGCTAGCCGTCTGGTCCATCAAGCTGCATCCCAAAGTATAACTTTATTCTGATAATCGGTCCAAAAAATTAACTTTTAGTGACCTTGATGCAATTCTATTTATTTTGGATTCAGTGATCTTAGAATTTCCAAAGCGCTCACACAGAACATGTATTTATTTCTTGACCAAAATCATCCAACTATCCCTAATTAATCTCGATATTAGAAAATGGGCATGAATTTGGTTAAATGGCAAGATAGTGCTGCCATCTATGACTTAAAACTAGAGAAATAGTGTTTGATTATTAAAAAACATAGGTGTTTTTGAATTCCAACCTGCTTTTTGAATCCAAACTCAGCCTCAAATCTATTTTTCATCATTTTGCATCATACTTTTTTTTTTGACATTCGGTCCCTCGCTATTTCTTTGTTACAAATTAATGCTAAATTTTGTTATACAATTGAATGGATTTTAAATATTCTATCACTTTCGTTGCCATTTCTCTGTCGTCTGCCAACGCCTCTCGAAGATTACCCGGCACTCCGTGGTTGATTCGTTCTTTTTCCAGTTGTGGGCACGTTGCGATAATATGTTTGACGGTCAAAACTTCGTTGCATCTGGAGCAAAGCGGACGGTCTACTCTGTCCAAAAGGAAAGCATGTGTGAGCAGTGTGTGTCCGATGCGTAACCGAGCTAGTATAACGTCATCTTTTCGATTTCCCAATATGGCTGCTTTAAAGGGTAGAACGGTGTTTTTAACTTCGCGCAATTTATTGTTCAGACTTGTGTGCCATTGCATCTGCCATCGGTTCGTGAACTGTGACTTGACAACTTTCCGTATTTCCTTGTAGTCGACTACTTGATCGACTTGCTCTGGCAATTCCAAAGCCTTTTTTGCTTCGAAGTCAGCTCTTTCGTTTCCGGGGATCCCGATATGGCTGGGGACCCAACAAAAGACTATTTCGGATCCCATTTCGACGATTCGATTGTGCAGGATTTGTACAGACACGGTGTCTCTGATGGAACGATTTTATTTATCGAAAATTAGCATCGCTAATTTTTGCACCATTCGAAAGGTGGGACTTTCCCCTTTCATTTGAGCCCAAATTTGAAATAATCCACCGGGGGGTCTAGAACATTTTATTTTTTTTGAAGATTTTTTAACCTTTTAAACGGATTTTTCAAAGACAAAATCATACTAATCACTGTGGAAACGCTCGTCTTACCTTGAGTTTAAATCCAACATCATATGTCAATAACATGATTTGATAGGAAATTTCCCTGGCTACAATTTTGTTGAAGACATCAAAGTGATACAAATTGAGAGAAAAGAGTTGGAATGTCACAAACAGAGTGATTATTATTCCATTTGAAAAATCTAATAAAACTTCTCCACACTGATTGTACTAAGACCAGAAAAAGTATTCTAAGAGCTTAGTTATTGATTGTAGAGTGTATAAATGTTCAAAACGATTTATTTTCATTCAAAAATCAATCTTTTACATGAAATTTATCAGGATTATCTGAAGTTATGAGCGTTTTTGGGGTTTTATTATTCCGGAACAAATATCAAACTTTTTTTTTGTCTCTCCGATTTTTCCAAATATCCCGAAATGGTAAATAAATAAAGTTTGAGGTATTTTGATACATTCTTTGAAAATTCCAACAGTTGAAAGAGCGAAAGCCAAACTGTAGAAGATGGTAGTGATATCACCTGTCGTTCAGAAAAAAATTTCAAATGTTTGATCAAAAGTTTCTCGATTGTTTGATTTTGTGCAATATAGATTGAATATAAGTTTGTTGCAAGCCAGCTTTGATTAAATTTTTTACCAATAATGTATTGAAAATTTGAATTAATTTTTATTTTGAATCCACCCTTCACCCCCCCCCCCCCCCTTTTCGTGATGTTTTGACTCCAAATGACAAAAGATAGATTTCAAATTTGTTCCGGCCATATAAAGAAAAGATGGCATCTGTTTGACTTGAAAATGTTGTTTCTCATTTCATACTTTGAGCAACGTAACATTTGGAATAAGTGCCTAATCTGGGAAAATATATGTAGAAAAATTATTTTAAGCATTTCAAGCCACCCCTTTAAATACTGTTCATTACACGATGTTATATTTTGTTTTCATAGAAGAAAGAAAATAAAATTTCAGGAAGAAAGCCAAAAATGCAGAAACCCCCAGACAAATGTTTGCAGTGTTCTATACTATCAGGTAAAACCCATGTTTTTCTTTATTTTATCTAGGAAATTTGAAAAAAAAATCATCAATTTGAACAAATGCAAATAAAAAATTCTAAAAAAATCTGATGACTTCAGATCTGACAACTTCAAGTGAATTCAAGAGAATAATTTCAAATAATAGTATTACATCAAATCAACCTCTTAAAATTGTTGAAAACAAAGTTGATGTTGAGATTTTGTAATCTTCTTTTTCCTTTTTATCAAAAAAAATCAATGAAAGGCATTAGGTTCAGTTTGTTTACTTTTGAGAAAAAATGAACAAACTAGAACTTTGGCTCGAAAACTTAAATTCGACCACATTTTTACATACACGAGTACCACCAAAAACACTAAGTTATGAAATCAAACACAAAAAAATAGGTTGATTTTTAAATTTTATACGAACATTTATACACTCTACAATCAATAACTAAGCTCTTAGAATACTTTTTCTGGTCTTAGTACAATCAGTGATGAGAAGTTTTATTAGATTTTTCAAATGGAATAATAATCACTCTGTTTGTGACATTCCAACTCTTTTCTCTCAATTTGTATCACTTTGATGTCTTCAACAAAATTGTAGCCAAGGAAATTTCCTATCAAATCATGTTATTGACATATGATGTTGGATTTAAACTCAAGGTAAGACGAGCGTTTCCACAGTGATTAGTATGATTTTGTCTTTGAAAAATCCGTTAAAAAGGTTAAAAAATCTTCAAAAAAATAAAATGTTCTAGACCCCCCGGTGGATTATTTCAAATTTGGGCTCAAATGAAAGGAGAAAGTCCCAGCTTTTGAATGGTGCAAAAATTAGTGATGCTAATTTTCGATAAATAAAGTTTACTCCCAGAGACACCGTGACAGAGTCTTTCCATCTGGAGTTTATCTTGCACTTTTCGAGGTTTGTCACAACACTCATCGAGTCTGTACATAATAAGTAAGCTCGAGGTACCTGCTGGTCAACTATCCAGGACAGTGCTCGTTCCACTGCTGCGCTTTCCGCTGCAAAAATGCTACTTATGTTGTTCAGCCGCATTCGAAACACATAATCTTCACTTACTACGCCATAGCCACACTTCAAGTCTTGTTTGGATCCATCTGTGAAGATTGATCTGTGGATGCGATATTTTGTTTGTCGTAATTCATGGAAAATTTGTCTGAGACCGTTTGATGTTGCGCCTTGCGAAAGTTCGCGATGGAGGCTTTTGTCCACATTAAACTTTGATCGTAGCCAAGGCGGGCAATCTGGGATTTTAAATACTGCTGTTCTCGGCAAATGGAGATCTAATTCGGTCATTAAATTTTGTCCTCTGTTTCTGTAAGAGTTGGGCTGCACTCTTGGTCGTTCACCCCCACCTTTCGTCGGAGCTTGCATTCCCTTCGCTGCTGCTGCTACTGATACTGGTAACAGTTGCGCCATCCGTTTCGGTGATTTCCTCTGTGCGATCAAAGCTTAGACATCGAGCGGTGTATAGTGTGGTTCGCTGATCGAAAAGTGTTCTCAAACTAGGAATGCCGGTTTCCGCTTGAAGACTGACGACGGGGCTCGTTCTGAAAGCACCAATTATCGCTCGAAGTCCTGCGTTGTGTATGGTTTCCAAAGATTGGAATATTTTACCTTCCATGGCTGATAAGATTGGGGCTGCGTACAAAAGTTTTTCCAGTATTGTTGCCCTGTACAGTTTTAAAAGGGTATTTCTATCTCCTCCCCAGGTTCTAGCAGCTATACTCCGAATGAACAAGACTCTTTGTTGGCAAGCAGCTTTCACCTCTTCAGCGTGGGCTCGATATTTCAAATGTTGGTCGAAGGTAACGCCTAAACATTTGTGTTGATTTTTACGCGGTATTAACACACCATTCAGAGTCAGCGTGGTTGGATTTGACGGTTTCTTCTTATGCGGTGAGCGATAAATAACAGTTGCACTTTTTCCTGCTGATATTTTGAATCCTGTTTTTGTTTCCCAATTCCCTAATTGATTCAATGCTGTCTGGAGTTTTCCTTCGGTTTGATCAGCGTTTTCGCCAATTGCGATCAAAACTACATAGTCAGCATAAATCAAGCACTGGATATTTGTTGGTAGGTAGTTGGTGAGTGTATTTATCGCCAGAAGAAACATGGTTACGCTTAACACGGACCCTTGACAGAGTCCTGTTTCCATAGCCTTGTTGCTTGACGATTTTCCATTGATCAAAACCTGGAATGATCTGTTGCGTAGCATTTCTTGAAGGAAACTAACCATTTTTCCGCCGATGTTATTACTAATTAGCTGTTCGAGGCGAAGTCTGCGCCAGGTGGTGTCGTAGGCTTTGCTAATATCCAAAAAGGCTACTTGGGCTATTTTGTTTTCGCTGAAAGCGACGCGAATATTTTTCTCCAGAGTGCACAGATGATCTGCTGTGCTTCTGCCTTTTCGAAAAGCGTATTGGTGGTTGTAAAACAGTCTTTTTGTTTCCAGAAGATGAACAAGACGATTATTAATCATCCTTTCGAATACCTTTCCAATGCAGCTGTTATGGTAGATTGGGCGATAGTTGAGAGGCGTTGTCCTTTACCTTTGAAGATCGGCACAACGAGCGATTTCGTCCATTCCTGAGGGTATACTGATTCATCCCATAAGCGATTGTATGTTTCTAGGAGCAGAGTTTTTCCATCAAGGGGTAGATGTGAGATCATCGCGTAATGGATATTGTCTGGTCCTGGTGTGGATCCTTTCAAACCTTCAAGGGCTTCGTCGAGCTCATACATACTGAAGTTTTGGTTGTGGTAGCCTGAATCGACGGGAATGGATAACGGATCGGATTCGATTTGGTGTTTATAGTTGAGGAAATTTTCGTTATACGCGCTTTCACTGGATACTTTTTCGAATGCGTCGCCTAGCATCTCGCTGATGGCCTGAGGGTCATTTGCTGTTTCGCCCTGGTAATGGATCGAGTTGATTTGGTTGCTCCTTTTCTTACCTTGAACTTTCCGGTAGTTACTCCACATTTCTTTCAATGGGGTCTGTGACGAAAAGTTACCCGCAAGTTCTTCCCAGCTTTTTCTTTTCGCTGTCGTAATAGCTTCTTTCGCAGCAGCATTGATGTTTCGATAATTACTCACCAATTGATCGGGGTTTGATCTATTGGCTTTTAGCTGCCTCAAAGCTTTCCTCCGTTTTCTCACGTGTTCCGCAATGTCCTTATTCCACCAAGGGACACACTTCTTCCCGAGAATTCCACTTGAATTGAAAGGAGGAGGAGGAATTGAAAGCTCTGCTGCTTCCAGGATAGATTTCGTAATATTTTCGACCTGGCGTTCCACGTTATTGTCTCGAAGGAAGTTGAGTGCACCTTGATACTGCTCCCAGTCGGCGTCCTCAATTTTCCACCTAGCTCGACTTTTTGGTGGTGCGATACTTCCAGGGAAAATAACGCTGATCGGTAAGTGGTCGCTACTATAGGCATCTGGTATCACATTGAATTCTAGTAGACCAGCCAGCTCATCTGTACAAAGAGCTAAGTCCAGGCACGACATACTCTCGTGACGCTGATCGACGTACGTAGGCTCTCCGTTGTTTAACACAATTAGATTATTTTCCTCTGCGAAGTCGGCAATCGTTCTACCGCGAACGCTGACGTGGTTCGAGCCCCACAATGGATGGTGGGCATTGAAGTCTCCAATCATCAGTAGAGGTTTCGGGATTTGGTTGATAAGAGCAGTAAGTTCGGTGTTGGCGATGTTTTCTCTTGGTGGCAGGTAAATGTTGAGTACGTTTACGTTGAACGGTGTTCCGATTTTAATCGCTACAGCCTCAAGTGGACTTTCAATATCGATTTCCTCGCTTTCGATGGTTTCCCTAATCGCCGTGACAACTCCTCCTGCTGCTCGATTTCCATGCAGTCGAGGTCGATGGAAAACTTTAAATCCAGTTATACGGGGGCAATTTCGGGAATGACACATAGACTCTTGTAGACAGATAACTTGCGGCTGATGTTCTTGAATCAGGATATCGAGCTCGGCTTTCTTGGGTCTAAGTCCTTGCACATTCCACGAAATTATGCTTGGGGGGTTGTCGGGTATCCTTGAACTGGAAGAACGATGAGTAGGCTGGCAGAGCACGGGTTGAGGTATGACGGCCCCGCTCCCGCTTCCTCGATCGTCTTCCCCTATATTAAGGGGTGGGGTGGTTACTTTCTCTTCACCGGTCCCCAACCAGTTTTCAATAAAGCTGCTAGGCTGTGTGGTTTCGTTTGTTCCGTAAGAGTTTCCTGTTGGGTCGCGTTCGTTGGTGCCGTTAATTCCATTTGTTCCATTAGAATGTCCTGTCGGGTTCCTGTCATTTATACCATAATTTCTAGTTTCGTTGTCAATATTTCCTAAGTCGTGTCCGTTTTCGATTGCAAGTTCATTCATCAGTCGATTAGTTTTTTTTCCATTCTGGTCATTTCTATTTTTTGGCGGTCGACCTCTCCTTTTTACAACGATTTCGGGCTCACGTTGAGTCTCGTTGGTATTTTCGGTTTCCATAGGTGGACATAGCGGCAGTGAGTTTTTTGAACTCAACCTTTGCTTTTTCAGCATTGGTGTGTCGTCGTTCGTGGAAGTTTTCGCTTTAACGGAGGTTGATGGTTGGTTAACTTCTGTTTCCATTTCTTCTTCTGATCCAGTTTCGGAAATGTCAAGATTGTCTTCTGCGACCTTCAGTTTTGCTTTAAGCAGGTAAAACTCCTTCGCGATTTTCCTGAGGTTTTGGACTTCTAGTCGCAGTTTCTCGATATCTTCGGTTTCACGTGCACGATTGTCATTTTTCTTGAGGGCTGCATTTTCTTCTAACAACTTGGCGATCTGCGTGTCTTTCTCTTGATCTTTTCTGATCTGTTCCAGACGTTGTTGTGCTCCACACACATTGGCATAGGAATTTTCCGCGTGCTTCTTGGCGTACTCTTTCCTAGCTTCACCGAACGATATTCCACTGTCGACTTTAATTTTGACTATCTCTTCCTCTTTTTGATAAACTGGGCATTTTCGAGATGTCGGGGAATGGCTCCCTTTGCAGTTCTTGCAATAAGGGTCTTCTTCACATTCTCCTTCCTTTTCAATTTCGTGGGTTTTGGAACAGTTTTTGCATGTCTGGTCGTTCTGACATTTATCTTTGGTGTGGCCGTAGGTGCAACATTGGTAGCATAGCAGTGGGGAGGGGTAGAATAAACGAGTTCTACAGTTGATGATTCCTACTCGTATTTCTCTCGGAATAACTGTACCAGAGATCGTTAGTACGACTGTTGGTGTATTTACCTTGGCTTTATCTTCCATTCGTGTTATTCGACGTACTTTCATCACGCCTTGTGATGATAGTTCAGTTACGAGCTCGTCTTCGGTTAAGTCGATCGCTTCTTTGCAGCTAATCACGCACCGGCAAACGTTAAATATCGGGTGAGGAATTACTTGGATTTTAGTGCCGTCAATAAGCTCCGTCATATTGATCATTTTAGCTGCTAGTTTTGAACTGCGGGTTTTGATGACGTACTTTCGTCCGCTGTCTTCCGTGTATGCCGATTCAATTTTTCCCATGGACTGGTCGATTGATTTGCTCAGAATGAACGGGTTTTTCGGCAACGGTTTGTTTTCATCTACTGGGCTCAGAGACAAGATGATAAGTTTTCCGAAGGTTCCAAATCTGTCCATATACTCTGGCAGCGTACGGTAATTTTTATCGGGAGGGTCACCTGTTGTTGTTACCCCCGTGGGGGTATTTCCTGCAGCCATGACGGCTGCCCGGGGCGTAAACTCTTGTTAGACGGCCTCAGAACGATTTTTCTAACTCTCACCGATAAATCCACAAGACAATCGATGCGTTCTCACCGTGGTGAGGAACGACTACCCTTTTACCTTTATACACTTCGGTTCACCCAAGGGTTAAAGGTACAAGTGACCGGCAATGCGTTTCCGCCTGAGCGGGTAACGTCTACGCTTTTTCCTATTTGACTACTTTGGCCAAGCGTTGAAGGTCCGACCAAAGTAGGGACGTTTTACCCTTTTTTCCCCCAGAGACTTGTTCAACACGTCCAAAAGGTACAAACAAGCCTTGTACCTCAACGATCAATTTAAAAGCAATCGAGTTTGATGGGGCCGCACGGTGTCTAAACTACTCCACACGTGGGTGAGCTTCCAAAAATTGACAGCAGATGTCTCACTGTTGGCAAGGAGATATTGCTGTTGGTGGAGCTTTTTCGCTTGCAACTAGGAGGCTAAAGCTTTAACCCTGCGAGCTTTACTTGCAAGCAATGTTGCACGCAGCTGCTACCTAGTTGGCTTTTTAACAGCTAACCAAAACAATACAGCTGTCTTCATTAGTTGCGGCGAATGATAAAGTCTATTTTATTTATCTTACAACGCGCTTCGGCAAAAACCTTCACTTCCTTCGAACACTTTACGTTCTAGTGTTTGAACTCGAAGTAACGCCGATTGAAACGGTAACGATTTTCGCACGAAATTGAGATATCAAAATTCGACCGAACGAACTGGGTTGTTTTCAATACCATAGGTGTTGACAATTTTTGAAACCCCCTTTTAAAACCTTTGAAACCATTGGGAATTGTAGGAAACTCCTTAAAAAGCAGCTATCTATTCAAATAATTCGTAGAAGCATTATTATTCACTTCTACATAAATTTTTAAAAATCATCTTGTTTCTGTTGAAAAACTCAAGTGGTACTAGTGGTACTTATTTCGCACCCCTTTTTCCCATTTTTGGTTCTCAACGCCATCCGTTAAGCAATTCAGAACAAACTGTAGAAGAAAATTTTCGTGATTTTCAATCATTCATATTTTAACAAGCAAAACACATAGTGGTATTATTCTTATTTCGCTCACTGTAGGTTAAGAGGCTCTCTAAAGGGCGAACACGAAATTATTGCGACACCAAAAATGCCATGCCAATTTTCTTATAATGTTTAGAATCAAACCAAAATTTTAGGGTTGTTTTATACATATACTTACTTCATAGAAAAGTTAATCTATGTAGCCTTGAGTGTAAAATTGATCGCATTTTCGCTTGATGCCCCCTATCAAAGTCTTTACAGTGTCATCCACTATCAGTTTCTCTGTTTTTTTTTTCATTTTCTCAACATGTCCTTCTCGTCTTTGACTGTCTTCTTGCTCTTCCGAAGTTCACGCTTTATTATTGCCCAGGACTACTCCACCGGGTGCAGCTCCGGACAGTTTGGCGGGTTCATCCCCTTTGGAACAAAATGGACAGAATTTGCCTCATACCTCTCCAGGACACTTTTAGAATAGTGGCATGATGCCAAATCTGGCCAAAATAGCGGATCTTCGTCGTTCTTCTGCAAGAACGGAAAAAGGCGCTTCTCGAGGCACACTCCTCAGTCCGCAAGACAAACGGCCTGCCAAACGAGATATTTGGAGGCGAACTTTGACATTTTCTTCTTCTTAAATTTGTCGTTCACATCGGACTTGCTCTTGCCGGTGAAAAACTCCAACCCCGGAATTTGCTTAAAATCGGCCTTCATATACGTTTCGTCATCCATCACACAGCAGCCATATTTTGTCAGCATCTTCTCGTAGAGCTTCCGTGCCCGAGTTTTAGCCGTCGATCGTTGCCGCTCATCGCGGTTTGGGAAGTTCTGTTCCTTGTATGTATGTAGTCCAGCTATCTTATTTGCATTCTAGATGCAACCCTGCGACTAGCGCTAGCGAACGGTAGACAATGTGCAACTCGAGATCCCATACACCCAACCTTCGGGTAGTACCCAACTCCGGTGGATGCTTTGGTCGCATGCAGACTGAGATAGGGGGCTTCGTACGCGTCTGTTCTCCATGTCAGGGGCGGCGTGCGGAGTGCAACAGCGTCCTGGTGGTGTTCGGGACCCAAAACAGCAACATCACGACGGTCCTCCTGCGAGATAGTGGGGTTAGCTGCTGGCCTTGCGAGCCCGTGACTACAAAAAAACATAAGCAACGAACAACGAACAACAAATTTCGGATGGATGTAACCCTGCGACATGCCGATCTTTTTAGCCAAATCACGACTTGAGACGTTGGCATTTGCTTTAATCATTCGCTTCACCTTTTCCTTCGCTTCTTTGCCCTTTGGTTCAACGTTAACCGCTCCTGGAACCGCTTCAACACTCTGGAGACGGTTGAATGGTGAATGTTCAACATTTTTCCCAACTGGCCGTGCGACAGGTCAGGAAATTCCAGGTTAATTATTATTATTAATATTTATTAAAGACCCTTTAACAATTGTCATTCGGGTCAACGGAAATTCCAGGTGTTTTGAAAGAATTTGTTCTCTCGACTCATGTTGGTTCACCTCCATTTTTGTTGAATCGAAAAACACGACTTCGAGTTAAACAGCATGTAAACAATACACATCAATGAGAAAGTGTGCAAAATTTGGTTGATTTGTACCCAATGGTAAAAAAGTTATGCCCTGTTCAATGTGTCGCTATAATTTCCTGTTCGTCCTCTATAATAAACTATTAATAATAATAATAATAATTTCCTGTTCGCCCTTTAGTGTAAGTCTTGCAAAATTTGTTGCGCATTTTATAAGGTTAACCAATTTACATAGTCAGCTGTGTTTTAATCTCTTTTCAAACTCCCAAAAACCATTTTTCATAAAACAAGCACAGACAAATTAAGCTCAAGTTAGACCTGTTCGCACTTCAACATAATATACACATTATTCCGCAATTTTCACCATCATTAATTTTTTGATTTTTCACTTAAATCTATTTTAAAACGCGTTTTACTTTAATTTGTTGACTCTGGACGAACAGAGCACAATTAATCAGGGCACGATGAGCGTTTTCTGCCGTGCAATCTAGCAGCGAATTTCACTCGATGAAGTCAACTTGACTTGTTTCATCTGATGATTTGGCCTATTGGTTAGATGTCGGAGAGGTCATCAGGAGGCTCGAGTTCCATTCCTGATCGAGGATTTTTTTTTTTTTCATTTACCATTCATAATCCATTATTTTGATTGTTGCATTTTATGACTAGTAGCATCTTAGCGGGTGATGTAAAGCACCAAAAACATAATTTATGAGTGTGTGTGAATCGTTTGTACATTATTTTAGTATTGCTTTGTTTGATGAAGCTACGCCTCACCGTTTAGTGTAAAATGCATCACTCATGAATGGTAAAGGAAAAAAAATGCCCTCGAACAGGAATCGAACTCAAGCCCACTGATTCCCTCTCCGACATCAAACCAATAAGCCAAATCGTCAGACGAAACAAGTCGAGCTGTACCTTCATTATTCAGTTGATTCCATCGAGTGAAATTCGCTGCTAGATTCCACGGCAGAAAACGCTCATCGTGCTCATCGATTAATGTTGCCTATACTGCCCCAGTGGGGGTTCTCATTATGCCCCTACAGTGACTGATTTTCAGCTTTCGGCTAAAATTTTTAAAATACATTTTCAAACGTTTTCATCAACTATTTCAAGTAGAATCCACTTAGAAAATAGACTATTTTAGTGTCTGATCACGAAACAATGAGGTAAGTCACATATTATAGCGGTTTTCTATGGTTAAATAAGCGACTTCCTTAAGGTGGCCATTATGCCCTTATCTCCCTACTCTACAATAAATAATATATCTTTCACTTATTTTTTTTATAAAGAAAATATTTCAGGAGTTTCCAGCGAAACAAGTTTTAATGTGGAAGTATTTTCTTCTTGTTTAAAAAAATGGCTTTTACCAGGTATAGATTAACTTTTTCTTAGATTTGTCAAAATTAAAATCAGTTTTTGAAAGAAAATTTTCAAAAATTTGAAAAATGGAAGAAAGAAAAAAAAATTTAAAATAATTTTAAATTTGAAGATTTTTCGGTCTTTGTTGAGAATAAAATAAATAACCGGGCAATCTAAAATGCTCACTGAGTAGGAATAACACAAAATTAGTGTTAGTTTCTCGATCATTATTAAAATTTGCCTTAATGTATACGCTCCACACCCTTTTTCAAAAAGTTATTTGACTTGGACATAAAACAAGCTTTCTTTCTTTCTAGTATAACTCTTTCTTTTTTAAAAAAAAAACTTATACTATGCTCAAATCAAACAATTCCAATATTCCAAACAATTTTGAAAATTCAAAGATTTTAACCTTTGATGAAAATGAATCAAATTTTCAAAATAAAGTAAGAGATAAACTCATCAGATTTTCGGATACATTTTTTTAATGCAAACTTGAGCTAAATTAATGATTTTGGTATGAAACTTAGCTTTTAAAAAACTGATTGCTGAAACTTGAAATTCCTAACTTTGGTGTCCTTAATGTGTTAATATTGTTAAACAATACTCTGGAAGAATAAAGAATTTTGAAAATATGGAAAATATTGATTTTTTGGTGAAGATGTTTCTTTAACAGTAAAATTTTTCATTAAGAATCTATTCCATAATGACAATCATGTGGTTGATTTTTTAAAATAAAATTTGGGGTTTTCAACTTACGTTTGAAACTTACGAAGAACTCAAATTCTACCTTTTAATTGGGATTTTCAATTGAATTGTGTTTACAAACTAATTTTGTGTTAAAAATTGAAATCTGGAAATTGAACTCTGACAAGCAATCTTAACACATAAAGGACCGCGAAGACATCTATGATGGAAACACCGAAATTCGGCATTCTATATCTTAGAAACCGCTGGACTAAATTTTACAAATTTAGCATTTTTAAGATACGGCAAATGTCGTGTTCAATTTTGTCAAATAAAGTTTAACACTCAAACTCAGTCCATTCAATTTTACCCCCAACCCAAATTTATCAACAAATTTACAATTCTTCAATTATGTCAGAAAAAAAAACGTGTCAGCTTCGATCGGTCACTGAGCCTACCAAGTCGCTATTCTTGTTTGCCTAAGAGGGCGTCTATAAATTTCGTAACGCTCTTAGTGATGGGTGGTATTGAACCTAATTGTTACGAATTCTAACACAGGGAAGGGGAAAGGTATGCTGGGCGTTACGTAAGTGATGAGACTATAAGTTAAGGAGCAACGATACCAACCAGAAATTTGTCATTATTGAGTATTGAGAAGCAATTCGGCAAGATGTAGCAGAATATAACAATTGGCAAATCAACCTATTGAGTTTTCAAAATTTTATAAACATATAATTTTAAAATTATTTTTCTTTAAATCGTTTGTTTTCCCTTGAACGGCTGCCGCTGTTTCCAACCTTGATGAGTAACTAGTTCAACATTCCAGGGAATCTCGAATATCTCGAGTGGCCATTAATAATCGATAAGATAGCATAGCCAGTCGTCACTTATTATTGTCAGATGGAGATAGTGGGCTGTCATGGAACGTGCGTTCCACGGTTGACAGCCACGCGGCAACTGACAACGCTTGACACTTAATATGAGAAAAAAGATTCGGATGATTTGTAATTCTAGTTGATATCTTATCAGTTGCAAAAAAATCCACAGCTGTTGAATCTGGAATCTAAGTCGGTTTTCAAATTTTTAAATACAAATCGGGTAAAAGTTCTTCCGGTTGTCAGGAAGAGTGCAAAAACTTTCTACTTGTCGATTCAAGGTCATTCGCACCCGATAGAAAGGTATTTTCCTCGACTAGAGACGCCCGATTACAGAAATGGCTTCCAATGTCGGCTTTTCTTTCTTGTAGACTGGTGTGAATATTAATTCTGCACAGGAAACGAAAAAGAGTGCATGCAAATAAATTAAACACGCCAACGAGCACCACGACAGGTTGATACAGTTGGTCTCTGTTGATGGCTGGTTCTTTTTTTTCATCGGCATTATTTAAATTTTGCTCTCTAAAGATAATGGCGTTTGTTGGTCGTTGGCGCTCATTTCACGCTTAGTAGCGAAATATTCTCGCTGCCAGCTACAAATTTCGAAGGGTTGTATTCCCTCCCTACAGTGAACGGAAAAAACTTGTTTCTTTCACCGAGACTTAAGGTTCCTTCATTTCCGCCCCCGTGAAGTGGAATTTGAACTTTTTAAGGCGGACTTCATCAATTGTTTACTTCCAACGCTAGAAGACAAAAAGATATCGTAGTGTTCCATTCAACTGAGAAAATCGGAATTCAACTCAACAACAACAAAAAAAAGTTCTTGCTAGGCTGTAATACTTATTGTTGAAAGAGTTCCGGTCCTTTCAACAGATACGCCCTTTTTTATTCTTGCACCAGCTGGTGATTCCAGCGCAATTTCCCCATTCCTGGGAGCCATCACGACCAAGACCAAGATGCCTATGGCTCTGTGTCCGTTACGCTCTGCCGGTTCCGTTTTTTCCTATTTCTATCGGATCGCCGCGGCCGGTTGTTGTTGCCGGTTCAATCCCTAATAAACAGAAAGGCAAACATTCACCATCTCGTGTAGGTCTGTTTTGTTTTTTTTCCACCAACCTGCCGGCGCTGCTATAAGCCAAATCGAGCTCTGAACCATACTACACGTAAACCGAGATACATTCTACGTTTATTACGTTTCTCGCAAATTACTGCTAGAGATTTAACCGAGCTGATACGGGTGTCATTCACCGGGAAAAACTTGATGAGTTCTGTTGTACAATGTGTACTGTTCTGATTTCATTCGTTGGCTCACGAAATTCCCTATGGAAGCCTCCCTGTAAATGTTTTCTCGAACTAAAAACCATAAGCACTGCACTAAGAAATTTATAAGTTCAAAATTGTAAACTGAATATTTGTTAGAAAACGACTAAATGCATCGAAAAGAACAGAGAGATTAGATAAAAAAATATTTATAATGAGTGCATTTTCCCAAGAATATGATGAAAACTAGAAAATTGAACAAAGTTTTCTGATTCTCCCCAAATGTATCTTAAATTTGGGGAGAATGAGGAGATTTGATTCCATTTTCTTGTTTTTATCATAATTTTTTGAAAAAAGTGAGATAGGGTTAATTGCCCTACTTTGGACTCATCAAGCGGTTTTAAATAATCATGTTTTTCTCATTAATGGACCTACCTACCTACTAAAGGATCCGGCGCCGATTGACCGACGCATAGGGCTGAGATAAAAGATCTCCACTGCTGGCGATCCGGAGCCAGCGTCTTCACTTGCTGCCAGCCAAGGTTCTCGTCGACAGTTCGGATTTCAGCGGCTAGGCTTCGCTGCCACGAGTTTCTGGGCCTGACTCTTCTTCGATGACCTTCTGGATTCCAATCTAGCGCCTCTCTGCAAATCTCGTTTTCATCTTTTCGCAGCGTGTGCCCAATCCATCTCCACTTACGTTCCCGCATCTCGATTTCTAGCGCCCTTTGATGACACTGGCGATGTAATTCCTCATTCGAGATCCAGTTGCCAGGCCACCAAGCGCGGATGATATTCCGCAGGCAGCGGTTTACAAATACTTGCAGTTTTCGCGTCGTTACCGCATATGTGCACCAAGTTTCGCACCCGTACAGCAATACGGATTTGACGTTTGAGTTGAAGATTCGGATTTTTGTTCGTAGAGAGATCTGGCGTGACCGCCAGATGTTTCGGAGACTCGCAAACGCAAATCGGGACTTTCTGATCCGGGTTTCGATGTCTTTCCTGGTACCACCATCAGGCGTTATCTGGCTACCAAGATACTGGAAGCACTCCACTGTCTCAACTTGTTGCCCAGCTACCATGAAACTGGAGGGATTTCCTGTGTTGATCTCCATCGACTTGGTCTTTCCGATATTGACTTTGAGACCTGCTGCCTTGGAACTTTCGGTGAGGTCGTCGAATTTGCTCTGCATATCTGGCTGTGTTTGGGCGAGCAAAACAATATCGTCAGCCAGGTCAAGGTCGTTCAGTTGCTCCATTGTTGAAGGATTCCACGGCAATCCTCGGTTCGGTGCACAGTCAATCGATCCAATCAGAATCTCATCCATTACGATTAGAAAAAGTAGCGGTGGTAGAATACATCCTCGTCTCACTCCAGCAGTTACCGGGATTGGTTCGGACAAGACACCGTCGTGCAAGACCTTGCACGAAAATGCCTCGTATTGTGTTTCGATGAGATGGACTAGTTTCTCTGGGATCCCTCGTCGCCTAAGAGCCGCCCAGATGTTTTCATGGTTAAGTCGGTCGAATGCTTTTTCGAAATCAACGAACACCAGCAGAAGAGAGTCCTGGAATTCGTTGATTTGTTCCAGTATGATTCGTAGCGTTGTGATGTGGTCCAAACATGATCGTCCGGATCGGAATCCAGCTTGTTGCCGTCGGAGTGTAGCGTCGATTTTCTCCTGGATCCTGTTCAGGATCACTTTGCAGAGTACTTTGAAGGTTGTACAGATCAACATTATGCCTCGCCAGTTACCGCACTCTGTCAGGTCTCCTTTCTACGGGACCTTTACGAGGATACCCTGCATCCAGTCGGCCGGGAATGTTGCAGTATCCCAGATGTCAGCGAAAAGACGGTGCAACATTTTTGCTGACAGGGCAGGGTCGGCTTTCAGCATTTCAGCAGGGATGCAATCGATCCCAGGTGCTTTGTTGGATTTCATGTTTTTGATTGCCGCTTCTATTTCAGCCAGCGAGGGTGCTTCCAAGTTGACGCCATTTATGCGACTTACTGTTGGCGCTTCAAGCTGAGGGTTCTGTTGGCCATCGCTATTCGTGACTCGGAAGAGTTGTTCGAAGTGCTCAGTCCATCGTTTGAGCTGATCTGTTCGATCGGTCAATAACTGACCTGCTCGGTCTTTCAGCGGCATTCTTGCATTAGTGCTTGCACCACTGAGGTGGCGAGAAATGTCATAAAGTAATCGGATATCTCCATTGGCGGCGGCTCTTTCCCCCTCTTCGGCTAGGGAGTTTGTCCAGGCTCTCTTGTCTCGTCTACAAGCTCGTTTAACTGCCTTTTCCAGCTCCGCATATCGTAAGCGGGCGGCTGCTTTGGCTGACCCGGTACATGCCTGCTCAATTCCGACTTTCGCCTTTCTCCGATCATCGACCATCCTCCAAGTTTCATCCGACATCCATTCACTTCTTCTTTCACAAACTTTACCGAGAGTACCATGGCTCGTCGTGATAAAGGCATTCTTGATTCCACACCACTGTTCTTCGACTGTTCCGTCTGTCGGCAGCTCCGAGGCTCGGGATTCTAGCTGTTCAACGTATGCCCTTTTCACCTCTGGATTCTCCAACCGGCGGACGTCGTATCGACATGCGACACCCGACTTTCTCCTCGCGCCGTTGGACACGCGCAACTCTCAGTCGTATCTCGCCAAAGACGAGGTGATGGTCAGATGCAATGTCTGCGCTTCGTTTGTTGCGGACATCAAGAAGGCTCCTTCTCCATTTTCGGCTGATGCAGATGTGGTCAATTTGATTTTCTGTTCGGCCATCTCGGGATACCCAAGTGACCTTATGTGCTGGTCGATGGGGGAAGAGCGATCCACCGATCACCATATTGTTGTTGCCACAAAATTCTACAAACAGCTCTCCGTTTTCGCTCATCTGTCCTAGGCCATGGCGCCCCATGATGCGCTCAAGGTATTGATTGTCGGAGCCAATCTTAGCGTTGAAGTCGCCCAAATGGATTTGAATGTCACCCTTCGGAATTCTCTCTACCACGCTGTTCAGTTGACTGTAAAACTGCTCTTTCTCCTGCAAATCGGCAACGTCAGTTGGCGCATAACACTGGACCATTGTAATGTTCTAACCCGTGTTCTAAATCTGGCTACGATTATTCTTTCGTTTATCGGTTCCCATCTAATGAGGGCCTGCGGGCTTAACAGGAAACCAACTCCTCGTTCCCGAGTAGAATGTTCTCCTCGTATGCCAGAGTAAAGCAGGACTTGCCCAGACTGTGTCTTGTGTTCTCCAGTGTTAGGCCAACGGACTTCGCTCAGTCCCAGAATTTCAAGCTTGAGGCGGCTAGCTTCTCTAGCAAGTTGAGCCAGCTTGCCTTGTTGAGCAAGGGTTAAAACATTCCAAGTTCCATTTCGTGTCCGTGTTTTCATGCTAAAAGTCGTCGCCAAAGTTCCAGATCGGTCATTTCTTTCAGATTCTGTAACAAGTTTATGAATCGGGAGCAGTCGGTTGTTAGCCTAAAGTCCCTATCCCGCGATGGGGCTGCCATCTTGGACTTAGCTGGCGGGAGCCGCATTTCATAAATTCAGCCGCTTGTTGCAAGACAGACGCTGTTTGAGCCGCCCCTGACCTGGAGAACAGACGCTCAGTTGTTGTTGCACGCCGCCCCTGACCTGGTGAACAGACGCGTGCGGTCACCTTCTCAGTCTGCATGCGACCAATACATCCACCGGGGTTGGGTATCCGATCTTCGCTTAGGTTACTCGAGGGTCTTCTGGTATAAATAAAGTGGAACAAAGGTGGATTATTAGTTAAGACGTACAAGAGGTCTCGTCATTGATCCGAAAAGTGTTACACCCGGCAATTCAGATTTGGAAGCCTAACTGAATATTTTTCCTGAATTTTATACTAACTTAACTTGAAAAAGAAATTTAATTTGATTTTTAAATAAACGATTCCACCGATTTACACGCGTTTTCCCTTGACCAAATTTTGATCGTATCACCCTTTATTAAGCACTCCTTTTTTCTACATAAGTACGTATTGTCTTAAACAAATTTTCATGAGGACTTGTTTCGTACTACCTATAGTATTAATTTTTCACCAAAAAAGAAATATCCTTTTCATATTTACAATACTCTCAAGTGACGAAAATATTATAATTTTTTTTGGCATCACCAAATAAGCTTTTATGACCTTTAAATCATCTTGACCTGAAATGTATGCACTGCAACATGATTTACACATTGTTTCTCAATTTTCACCATCATAAAATTTTGCTTTTTTACTTTAATCAATTTTAAAACGCGTTTTTACTTTAATTTGTTGACCTGGGGCGAACAGAGCACTATCAATCAAGGCAAGATGAGCGTTTTCTGCCGTATAATCTAGCAGCGAATTCAACTTGATGAAGTCAACTAAATAATAGAGCTACAGCTTGACTTGTTTCATCTGTCAATTTGGCCTATTGGTAAGGTGTCGGAGAGGTAATCAGTAGACTCGAGTTCGATTCCTGTTCGAGGGGATTTTTTTTACATAAAATTCAGTGCCTTTTCTGAATGAGCGCTGATGTGGTCTAGTGGATAGGCTGGCGCGGGTCTGGTAACCCAGGCGTACTGGGTCCGATTCCCGGTATCGGCAAGAAAAACTTTTGGGTTCGAATCCCATAAGTTGCCAACAGGTAAGATGTGTTTCATTGTATAAATAATTATATATTTCAGAGGGAATGCATCTGGGGTAAATCTGAAGAGACTATTGCAAGCGGAGTGGATTGCCAACCATTGTAGGTCTCTGGCTGGAGGTTGGATGCCTTCCCTCGACGAACCATCGACCGTGGAAGCCTGAGAAGCAATTCGAAGGCCGAGCCACACAGACATAGGCTGGACCTTGCTATCGATGGGGGAACCATACATACATACATACATACAATTCAGTGCCTTTTCTGATATATTTGAAATATTTCGGCGTCCTGAACTCGAATCTTTTTTCAGATTTTTTCTATCGCCTCTAGTTTTGGTGGTATGAAGTTTGAGGTGAAATCAATCATTGATATTAGAAGAACTAACAAACTTACATGAAAGAAAAAAACTGATTCTGGATTTGTTGATTATGCTTTATCTACTCAAGGCTAAAGATGTTGTAATTACGAAATAACTGTAACATTCTATAGTTTTTAAAAATTTCGAAAGATATTATTAAAAGTATTTCTGTTATTGCCAAAGAATGTACAAAAAAGTTATTATTTTATCAAAAAAAATTTGTAGAAGTCCTAAAAAAATTTTGATTTTTGCTTTACAAAATATCTAAAATTCAAATTAGTTTAAAAGTTTAAATATTCGGTTAAATTATCGTACATTAGAGAACGGGGAAAAGCAAACAAAAAGAAAATTACTATTTACTTTTTTTGCGAATTTAAAATAACTTGGGGTTTTTTTTAAAGTTGAAAATTGATTTAAAACCTTTATTTTAAAACTTTTTGTAATTTTTTACAGTTTAGTGAAAAAAGTGTAGAATTTTTACTTACTTACAAAAGTTATTTAAAAAACTTGCACATTGGGATTCAGGGTACCCACACGGCGTTGAACATTTAGGAGAACAAAAAACACAAAAGAAAAAAATTTAGGCTGAAATTTGGCTCCTGAAGAAAATTCCATATCATCATAAAACTTGTGTTGATATAAACCAATTTTTTTTTAAATCAAAGTGATTGGTTTTAAAGTGATGGTTATTTTTCTTTAGAATTTTGTATTGCTAATTTTATTGACTATCGTGAGTAGTAAACACCTGCCACATGGCTACCGACTTGTTCAAGTGTTAAATTAGTGTTCGATGAATGAATTTGGATGTTCAAATTTGTCAAGAATACAATTGACAATTGTTGGTTTACTAATATTTGAAATAAAACAGACAAATAAGTGACAGTCGGATTTTTTCTGTATTAACTCGGCCACTACTTGATTGAATTTGCATCAGAACAATTTCGCCTAGAAACTAAAGCGTAAATCAAATAAAACTAAAATGATATTCCATAGTATTTCATACGTAAAGCAGAGCGCTGCCTTTGGCTGGTCAGCTTTTCCGAAACGCCCTCAACTGGTCTTCATTTACTTCTATGTTGATGACCATGAGGAAGTCGATAGCTTTTATGTTTTCAAAAAAAAAATAGTGGATGTACCTTTGCCTGCCATATTTATTAAGTTTGGGTGGGTTCGGGTTCGGAATGGGTAATATTCAGTTGTATTTTACCTACTAAGTCTGCAATCAAAATAGAAGCTCGTACCCTATTCAGGCTACAAGTTAAAAAAAATCTTCTCTAAGGGTGAAGGTTTTGTAGAAGTATGAAAAAAATAATCACCCATGCATGACTACGTACGCAATAAGCAAACGTATTTTTTACGCATGTAGAAATCGATTCCGCCAAGCTGCGAGATTTTCCGCCGGGGCGCATATTGGCCAACATCAGCACCTTCACGCGTTCGAGTGTTTTTTTTTCGTTTGCTGCTCTGCTCCAAGTTTTTGCCAGATCCCCACAATACCTTCACATAAATAAGAACGAAAAAAACAGAAGCGCATCGAATGGAAATGTGCCGTGGCGCAAAGCAACAAAAACGACCGGTCGATTGGTAAATTTGAAACGAATTTTCAAGTAGGTACGGTACAGGTACTAAGCCCCGATTGGAAGGTGTGGGTACGGTTTAACGAGGTATTTTTCCTATACCTTTGTCTTCTTCAAAAAGGCAAGGGCCGTTCTCTCTAGCTTTGGAGGTCATCGTCGTTCCTGAAGAGTGCTCAGCTCGTTCGGACGAATGAAGAGGTATTTTAGTAGCGAAACACAGAAAAAAACAACAAGATTACAAACGACAAATGTAAAATGTAAAAATTTCTATCATGTGAAAATGGTCAAAATTGTCAAAATTGTCAAAATTGTCAAAATTGTCAAAATTGTCAAAATTGTCAAAATTGTCAAAATTGTCAAAATTGTCAAAATTGTCAAAATTGTCAAAATTGTCAAAATTGTCAAAATTGTCAAAATTGTCAAAATTGTCAAAATTGTCAAAATTGTCAAAATTGTCAAAATTGTCAAAATTGTCAAAATTGTCAAAATTGTCAAAATTGTCAAAATTGTCAAAATTGTCAAAATTGTCAAAATTGTCAAAATTGTCAAAATTGTCAAAATTGACAAAATTGTCAAAATTGTCAAAATTGTCAAAATTGTCAAAATTGTCAAAATTGTCAAAATTGTCAAAATTGTCAAAATTGTCAAAATTGTCAAAATTGTCAAAATTGTCAAAATTGTCAAAATTGTCAAAATTGTCAAAATTGTCAAAATTGTCAAAATTGTCAAAATTGTCAAAATTGTCAAAATTGTCAAAATTGTCAAAATTGTCAAAATTGTCAAAATTGTCAAAATTGTCAAAATTGTCAAAATTGTCAAAATTGTCAAAATTGTCAAAATTGTCAAAATTGTCAAAATTGTCAAAATTGTCAAAATTGTCAAAATTGTCAAAATTGTCAAAATTGTCAAAATTGTCAAAATTGTCAAAATTGTCAAAATTGTCAAAATTGTCAAAATTGTCAAAATTGTCAAAATTGTCAAAATTGTCAAAGTTGTCAAAATTGTCAAAATTGTCAAAATTGTCAAAACTGTCAAAATTGTCAAATTGTCAGAATTGTCAGAATTGTCAAAATTGTCAAAATTTTCTAAATTGGCAAATTGGCAAATTGGCAAATTGTCAAAATTGTCAAAATTGTCAAAATTGTCAAAATTGTCAAAATTGTCAAAATTGTCAAAATTGTCAAAATTGTCAAAATTGTCAAAATTGTCAAAATTGTCAAAATTGTCAAAATTGTCAAAATTGTCAAAATTGTCAAAATTGTCAAAATTTTCAAAATTTTCAAAATTGTCAAAATTGTCAAAATTGTCGAAATTGCCAAAATTGTCAAAATTGTCAAAATTGTCGAAATTGTCAAAATTGTCAAAATTGTCAAAATTGTCAAAATTGTCAAAATTGTCAAAATTGTCAAAATTGTCAAAATTGTCAAAATTGTCAAAATTGTCAAAATTGTCAAAATTGTCAAAATTGTCAAAATTGTCAAAATTGTCAAAATTGTCAAAATTGTCAAAATTGTCAAAATTGTCAAAATTGTCAAAATTGTCAAAATTGTCAAAATTGTCAAAATTGTCAAAATTGTCAAAATTGTCAAAATTGTCAAAATTGTCAAAATTGTCAAAATTGTCAAAATTGTCAAAATTGTCAAAATTGTCAAAATTGTCAAAATTGTCAAAATTGTCAAAATTGTCAAAATTGTCAAAATTGTCAAAATTGTCAAAATTGTCAAAATTGTCAAAATTGTCAAAATTGTCAAAATTGTCAAAATAATCAAAATTGTCAAAATTGTCAAAATTTGCAAAATTGTCAAAATTGACAAAATTGTCAAAATTGTCAAAATTGTCAAAATTGTCAAAATTGTCGTAGTTGTCAAAATTGTCAAAACTGTCAAAATTGTCAAATTGTCAGAATTGTCAGAATTGTAAAAATTGTCAAGATTTTCAAAATTGGCAAATTGGCAAATTGTCAAAATTGTCAAAATTGTCAAAATTGTCAAAATTGTCAAAATTGTCATATTTGTCTAAATTGTCAAAAATATTAAAATTGTCAAAATTGTCAAAATTGTCAAAATTGTCAAAATTGTCGAAATTGTCAAAATTGTCAAAATTGTCAAAATTGTCAAAATTGTCAACAAAATTGTCAAAATTGTCAAAATTGTCAAAATTGTCAAAATTGTCAAAATTGTCAAAATTGTCAAAATTGTCCAAATTGTCAAAATTGTCAAAATTGTCAAAATTGTCAAAATTGTCAAAATTGTCAAAATTGTCAAAATTGTCAAAATTGTCAAAATTGTTAAAATTGTCAAAATTGTCAAAATTGTCAAAATTGTCAAAATTGTCAAAATTGTCAAAATTGTCAAAATTGTCAAAATTGTCAAAATTGTCAAAATTGTCAAAATTGTCAAAATTGTCAAAATTGTCAAAATTGTCAAAATTGTCAAAATTGTCAAAATTGTCAAAATTGTCAAAATTGTCAAAATTGTCAAAATAGTCAAAATTGTCAAAATTGTCAAAATTGTCAAAATTGTCAAAATTGTCAAAATTGTCAAAATTGTCAAAATTGTCAAAATTGTCAAAATTGTGAAAATTCGCAAAATTGTCAAAATTGTCAAAATTGTCAAAATTGTCAAAATTGTCAAAGTTGTCAAAATTGTCAAAATTGTCAAAATTGTCAAAATTGTCAAAATTGTCAAAATTGTCAAAATTGTCAAAATTGTCAATATTGTCAAAATTGTCAAAATTGTCAAAATTGTCAAAATTGTCAAAATTGTCAAAATTGTCAAAATTGTCAAAATTGTCAAAATTGTCAAAATTGTCAAAATTGTCAAAATTGTCAAAATTGTCAAAATTGTCAAAATTGTCAAAATTGTCAAAATTGTCAAAATTGTCAAAATTGTCAAAATTGTCAAAATTGTCAAAATTGTCAAAATTGTCAAAATTGTCAAAATTGTCAAAATTGTCAAAATTGTCAAAATTGTCAAAATTATCAAAATTGTCAAAATTGTCAAAATTGTCGAAATTGTCAAAATTGTCAAAATTGTCAAAATTGTCAAAATTGTAAAAATTGTCAAAATTGTCAAAATTGTCAAAATTGTCAAAATTGTTAAAATTGTAAAAATTGTCAAAATTGTCAAAATTGCCAAAATTGCCAAAATTGCCAAAATTGTCAAAATTGTCAAAATTGTCAAAATTGTCAAAATTGTCAAAATTATCAATTGTCAAATTTGTTAATATTTAAAAATTTTCGAACTCCTTTCAGCTTTCAGACTTATTAAAAATTATTTAATCCTATAGATGGTTTATAAGGGTTTTGTTCAGACAGGTATATCAGGTTTAATTATTGATGACAATATTCATGTTTTAAAATATATGTTAATATAATTTTCTTGAACATTTTTCAACAGCAATTGGCTGATAATGGATTGTTATTAACAGGAGAGATTTTTTTCAAATTCGAGAAGTGCATAATTCCGTCCTACAACTAGGAAAAGTTTCCTCAGTAATTTCGGTTTAAACAACTTGTTTTTTCTCGTTTTTGTTTTTTCAGAACAATTAACCAACAAATGTGCAGCAGAACCGGAGTGAAAACAGGCAATAATTTGAAGTGAAAAGCAGTGAGGGCACTACGGCAGCTTCGTGTTTCTGGAGAAAAGGAAAAGTTTGGCCCCTTTTTTCTACACATAATTTCCTACCAGCCGGTGAATGTGTTTATGTTTCGGTGTGGGTTTGTTTTGATTGGTTGCAGTCAATTTGGAAAGTGAATCATTATTTTTCATCTGCACTACGAAAGTGACGAAAAGAAGATATTTTCGATAAACCAGTGTGTCATCAGTGTGGTTTCCGGGAAAATCTAGTGTGAACATACAGCAAAAATTGGAAAAGTTTTTAATTAAAATCCTAGCTACCTTGGCCTTAAGTCTTGTTCCGGAACATCTAGCGAAAAGCAGCTGATCTCAGGGGCATCGGCTGAGACGCCGAGAAGTTGAAAAAGAGGCCGAGCTTCGATTCCGGATCACTTTTTGGGCACGAGACCGTGACTCGTCACACCCACGCCGGGATTATAAAGCTGGGAAATTTCTCATCTTGATACTGGTGCGAAGATTTTTTCTTCTTCGACCCCATTTGATTGAGGTAAGTCGAGATTAGATAAATTTACATCTTTATAAATTTCAATGCATGGCACCGTGTAAATCCTTCATTTATTAGTTGCTGGGCAGCTAGCGCTTATCGGGGTGTGGGAGATTGAAAAAAATTGGCTCTTTTTGGGGCGGCTTTTTGTGGGTGGAGTTGCCCTAATGAGCTTAACTTTCGACTTAGACGAATGGGTCGAATAGAGAAATTCGGTCAAAACAGACACAGTGGTTTGATTCAAAATGTAAGTACAGTTTTAAAAATGATTTCTCCAACATTCTAAAAAAAAACAAAAATTCCTGTTGAACAAGTTTATAATCTTAAGAATAACATTTGCTTTAAATCAATCTTTTTTCCGAAATTATCGGAAGACTTCACTATTCTCTGTTCTTTGGTATCTCGAAACGAATGGATAATGGAAAAAAATGCCAAAAATTAACTCCACTGCGGACAAGAGAAAGCAAGAACCGAAACAGGAGGCAACCGGGCTCAGCGAAAAAAAAAGTGAATTTAATCAGGTACAGCTGGCTGTTATTAAGCTTCAATTTTTCTTTTCGTCTGATTCTTTTTTTCCAACCCCATCGTGATTGTTGATCCGTGAATTCGGGGCTGTCTCGTGAATACTTTCCATTGTCAAATTTTAAGGGAGTCTACTGAAAGTAATTGAACTAGTGAGTCAAACGCCCGTCGAAAATGAATTTGAGTCGGATTTAGATTGAGATTTCAGTTTCAAATTTTAGAGCCAATTTGACAAAGTTGCCACTTTTAACCATTTTTGAAATTTTTACCAAAAATTTGTGAAAAAGTTGGAATCATTGAACCAATACTGAAAGTTATCTCTAGCTATAAATAATCTCAACCGTTTGGTCGAAATGGTAGGAACACACTATAAATTTTCAAGCGGATCGTTCATCAGTCGATATGCGCTGCTGTGTAACCGCCAAAACTTTGCACCATTTTCACCTTCAACTTCCGTTGGCGAATCGAATCGAAAATCGTTCGCATCATCCCGATTTCAACGACGATTCAGCATCATTATCAACAACAACAATAACCGTCCGAAGTCCAAGTCCGAAGTCTGCCAAAACAGATCATAAATCACATCGATTTCGATTCCAAATGTTCGAGTTTCGATATGCGAAAATATAGAAAAAAAAAGTAAAGGGCAGAGCAAAATTAATTAACATACGCAAACGTTCACTTCCGCCCGGTGTAACCGGTTTCGAGTTCGCAGAATATGACAATCGCGTATTATTGGACTTTGAATTCGTGCAAATATTATGTCAGGCACCATATTTTCGTAGTCAATTACTATATCCGTCGATTGAGCAAACTTTTGCCCCATATGGCTCATATTCGTTTTTTTTTGGCAGCTGAAGCATGCAGATGTGTTAAATTTACGGGAAAACTGGTCTGTGAATGTGCGCTGTATGCAGATTATTATTAACCGCATTCAGTTTGTAGTAACACATTAATTTACTCCTACCGATGACGAAAGTTTTGGATGCTGCTGACAGCTATTTTTAACATTTCACTGAAAGAGAGGATTTCATTCGGTGCGAATTCTGCAGTTTGATTTGAAACACTATTGTCAAAATTGTTCAAATTGTCAAGGAAGAATGGGAATTTTTTTTTTCGAATGTTTGGTTCGAAAAAAGTACAAACATTTTTGTCCAGTCTCCATTGTCAAATTTTTCAAATTGTCAAAATTGTCAAAATTGTCTAAATTGCCAAATAGTCAAAATTGTCAAAATTGTCAAAATTGTCAAAATTGTCAAAATTGTCAAAATTGTCAAAATTGTCAAAATTATCAAAATTGTCAAAATTGTCAAAATTGTCAAAATTGTCAAAATTGTCAAAATTGTCAAAATTGTCAAAATTGTCAAAGTTGTCAAAATTGTCAAAATTGTCAAAATTGTCAAAATTGTCAAAATTGTCAAAATTGTCAAAATTGTCAAAATTGTCAAAATTGTCAAAATTGTCAAAATTGTCAAAATTGTCAAAATTGTCAAAATTGTCAAAATTGTCAAAATTGTCAAAATTGTCAAAATTGTCAAAATTGTCAAAATTGTCAAAATTGTCAAAATTGTCAAAATTGTCAAAATTGTCAAAATTGCCAAAATTGCCAAAATTGTCAAAATTGTCAAAATTGTCAAAATTGTCAAAATTGTCAAAATTGTCAAAATTGTCAAAATTGTCAAAATTGTCAAAATTGTCAAAATTGTCAAAATTGTCAAAATTGTCAAAATTGTCAAAATTGTCGATATTGTCGAAATTGTCAAAATTGTCAAAATTGTCAAAATTGTCAAAATTGCCAAAATTGTCAAAATTGTCAAATATGTCAAAATTGACAAAATTGTCAAAATTGTCTAAATTGTCAAAATTGTCAAAATTGTCAAAATTGTCAAAATGATCAAAATTGTCAAAATTGTCGAAATTGTCGAAATTGTCAAAATTGTCAAAATTGTCAAAATTGTCAAAATTGTCAAAATTGTCAAAATTGTCAAAATTGTCAAAATTGTCAAAATTGTCAAAATTGTCAAAATTGTCAAAATTGTCGAAATTGTCAAAAATTGTCAAAATTTTCAAAATTGTCAAAATTGTCAAAATCGTCAAAATTGTCAAAATTGTCAAAATTGTCAAAATTGTCAAAATTGTCAAAATTGTCAAAATTGTCAAAATTGTCAAAATTGTCAAAATTGTCAAAATTGTCAAATTGTCAAAATTGTCAAAATTGTCAAAATTGTCAAAATTGTCAAAATTGTCAAAATTGTCAAAATTGTCAAAATTGTCAAAATTGTCAAAATTGTCAAAATTGTCAAAATTGTCGAAATTGTCAAAATTGTCAAAATTGTCAAAATTGTCAAAATTTTGAAAATTGTCAAAATTGTCCATACTGTCAAAATTGTCAAAATTGTCAAAATTGTCAAAATTGTCAAAATTGTCAAAATTGTCAAAATCGTCAAAATTGTCAAAATTGTCAAAATTGTCAAAATTGTCAAAATTGTCAAAATTGTCAAAATTGTCAAAATTGTCAAAATTGTCAAAATTTTCAAAATTTTCAAAATTGTCAAAATTGTCAAAATTGTCAAAATTGTCAAAATTGTCAAAATTGTCAAATTGTCAAAATTGTCAAAATTGTCAAAATTGTCAAAATTGTCAAAATTGTCAAAATTGTCAAAATTGTCAAAATTGTCAAAATTGTCAAAATTGTCAAAACTGTCAAAACTGTCAAAATTGTCAAAATTGTCAAAATTGTCAAAATTGTCAAAATTGTCAAAATTGTCAAAATTGTCAAAATTGTCAAAATTGTCAAAATTGTCAAAATTGTCAAAATTGTCAAAATTGTCAAAATTGTCAAAATTGTCAAAATTGTCAAAATTGTCAAAATTGTCAAAATTGTCAAAATTGTCAAAATTGTCAAAATTGTCAAAATTGTCAAAATTGTCAAAATTGTCAAAATTGTCAAAATTGCAATATTGTCAAAATTGTCAAAATTTTCAAAATTTCAAAATTGTCAAAATTGTCAAAATTGTCAAAATTGTCAAAATTGTCAAAATTGTCAAAATTGTCGAAATTGTCAAAATTGTCAAAATTGTCAAAATTGTCAAAATTTTGAAAATTGTCAAAATTGTCCATACTGTCAAAATTGTCAAAATTGTCAAAATTGTCAAAATTGTCAAAATTGTCAAAATTGTCAAAATTGTCAAAATTGTCAAAATTGTCAAAATTGTCAAAATTGTCAAAATTGTCAAAATTGTCAAAATTGTCAAAATTGTCAAAATTGTCAAAATTGTCAATATGTCAAAATTGTCAAAATTGTCAAAATTGTCAAAATTGTCAAAATTGTCAAAATTGTCAAAATTGTCAAAATTGTCAAAATTGTCAAAATTGTCAAAATTGTCAAAATTGTCAAAATTGTCAAAATTGTCAAAATTGTCAAAATTGTCAAAATTGTCAAAATTGTCAAAATTGTCAAAATTGTCAAAATTGTCAAAATTGTCAAAATTGTCAAAATTGTCAAAATTGTCAAAATTGTCAAAATTGTCAAAATTGTCCAAATTGTCAAAATTGTCAAAATTGTCAAAATTGTCAAAATTGTGAAAATTATCAAAATTGTCAAAATTGTCAAAATTGTCAAAATTGTCAAAATTGTCAAAATTGTCAAAATTGTCAAAATTGTCAAAATTGTCAAAATTGTCAAAATTGTCAAAATTGTCAAAATTGTCAAAATTGTCAAAATTGTCAAAATTGTCAAAATTGTCAAAATTGTCAAAATTGTCAAAATTGTCAAAATTGTCAAAATTGTCAAAATTGTCAAAATTGTCAAAATTGTCAAAATTGTCCAAATTGTCAAAATTGTCAAAATTGTCAAAATTGTCAAAATTGTCAAAATTGTCAAAATTGTCAAAATTGTCAAAATTGTCAAAATTGTCAAAATTGTCAAAATTGTCAAAATTGTCAAAATTGTCAAAATTGTCAACATTGTGAAAATTGTCAAAATTGTCAAAATTGTCAAAATTGTCAAAATTGTCAAAATTGTCAAAATTGTCAAAATTGTCAAAATTGTCAAAATTGTCAAAATTGTCAAAATTGTCAAAATTGTCAAAATTGTCAAAATTGTCAAATTGTCAAAATTGTCAAAATTGTCAAAATTGTCAAAATTGTCAAAATTGTCAAAATTGTCAAAATTGTCAAAATGTCAAATTGTCAAAATTGTCAAAATTGTCAAAATTGTCAAAATTGTCAAAATTGTCAAATTGTCAAATTTGTCAAAATTGTCAAAATTGTCAAAATTGTCAAAATTGTCAAAATTGTCAAAATTGTCAAAATTGTCAAAATTGTCAAAATTGTCAAATTGTCAAAATTGTCAAAATTGTCAAAATTGTCAAAATTGTCAAAATTGTCAAAATTGTCAAAATTGTCAAAATTGTCAAAATTGTCAAAATTGTCAAATTGTCAAAATTGTCAAAATTGTCAAAATTGTCAAAATTGTCAAAATTGTCAAAATTGGTCAAAATTGTCAAAATGTCAAAATTGTCAAAATTGTCAAAATTGTCAAAATTGTCAAAATTGTCAAAATTGTCAAAATTGTCAAAATTGTCAAAATTGTCAAAATTGTCAAAATTGTCAAAATTGTCAAAATTGTCAAAATGTCAAAATTGTCAAAATTGTCAAAATTGTCAAAATTGTCAAAATTGTCAAAATTGTCAAAATTGTCAAAATTGTCAAAATTGTCAAAATTGTCAAAATTGTCAAAATTGTCAAAATTGTCAAAATTGTCAAAATTGTCAAAATTGTCAAAATTGTCAAAATTGTCAAAATTGTCAAAATTGTCAAAATTGTCAAAATTGTCAAAATTGTCAAAATTGTCAAAATTGTCAAAATTGTCAAAATTGTCAAAATTGTCAAAATTGTCAAAATTGTCAAAATTGTCAAAATTGTCAAAATTGTCAAAATTGTCAAAATTGTCAAAATTGTCAAAATTGTCAAAATTGTCAAAATTGTCAAAATTGTCAAAATTGTCAAAATTGTCAAAATTGTCAAAATTGTCAAAATTGTCAAAATTGTCAAAATTGTCAAAATTGTCAAAATTGTCAAAATTGTCAAAATTGTCAAAATTGTCAAAATTGTCAAAATTGTCAAAATTGTCAAAATTGTCAAAATTGTCAAAATTGTCAAAATTGTCAAAATTGTCAAAATTGTCAAAATTGTCAAAATTGTCAAAATTGTCAAAATTGTCAAAATTGTCAAAATTGTCAAAATTGTCAAAATTGTCAAAATTGTCAAAATTGTCAAAATTGTCAAAATTGTCAAAACTGTCAAAATTGTCAAAATTGTCAAAATTGTCAAAATTGTCAAAATTGTCAAAATTGTCAAAATTATCAAAATTGACAAAATTGACAAAATTGACAAAATTGACAAAATTGACAAAATTTTCAAAATTGTCTAAATTGTCAAAATTGTCAAAACTGTCAAAATTGTCAAAATAGTCAAAATTGTCAAAATTTTCAACACTAAGAAAAGTAATCACTTTCGAGATTATCAAAAATATTTAAAATGAGTAATCTGTTTGTTTTGCTAAAGTTTCGAAATTTATCGAGTATGGTAATATCAAGGTTATTAGATCACAAGGTTCTCTGACTTTGTCAGAAAGTAGGCTAGAGGAACGCGGTGAGGTTCAGTGAGTTTGGTTTGTAAACATCGGAAAATTTGTTCGAACTGAAGGCTTTGATAGTAAACAAACTCCACGAACTCCATAGCAGCCAAATCAAAATGGCTGAATCGGGAGTTTCTCATATCGTTACACCTCCTATATATACACACCTTGGGTATTTTTATGGTTTGAAAATTTTCGTTTATCTTTAAAACTGTGTTCTGTGATAGGCTATTCGTTGTTTTTCTATTAAGTTTAATCCATGAACATCCGCTGGAAATCGAGATCATTATTGCGAGTCTTCCAACTAGTTAAACCAATAGCTTTCCAAATGGGCTTAATGATCAGACTGTGGAGGACGACGACGGGCGGAAAAAGTCAAGAGCGAAGAATTAATTTTTCTTCTCGCCATGCCATGAAGTTGATGGCCGCATCCTCCCTCCCACAATTCGAAATATCCCAAACGGACAAAACGATAAGTACCTACCCCATGTTTTGTTCGAATCATTTGTACGAAAGGTCTCTTCTGTCTCATCGTCGTTCCGTAGTATTTCCGTTATTTGGCCATACCTTCAATTCCAATTCATTTTTCCCCATAAAAGAACATCAATATTTCGTCTCGAAGCAGAGGTCATTTTCCGTTATGCTAGGAAAGCTCGGCTTCCACAACCCAGAGGAAGTGTCAAAGTCGTGAGGTTCAACTTTTTTTTTCTCTCTCTTTCAATGTGGATTCAATCCGGTGGACCAGAACAAGAACTTTAATCCACACAAAAGGTGATCCCAAATTGCGATTACTTGGTCACGTTTTTCCGTTAATTTCCTCTCGACTCATCTCAAGAATGGTCGGAATTGTTGAACCGAAGAAAAAAATGGCCACAGCAGTTACCAATAGTGTAGATTCCTATGTTCGTCTGAAGGAAATCTGCTCCTGACACGTGGATCCGGATCCGGAGTGTCGGCGGCTACACGCACCAAGAAAAAACGGTTTGTTACGTGACGCGAGTTCCAAATCCGAAATTGCTGCGAAGTAAATACAAAAACAGTCAAGTGTTGATTCAACGAGTTTATCGATTTTGGAAATTAAGATTAAATTCCAGAACATTTTCTTCTGCAATGCACACAAACCAAAATAGTTAAAAAGCAATTGGGACTAAAATGTAAATTTATCAAAAACAAAATCATCCTTCCAGAGTGAGTAACTAAAAATTAAATGTAGGTTGTGAATACTTATTTTACAGTGGTGATTGGTGACCCAAAAGTTTTCGATAAAACAAATGTGGCCCATTTGTCAATTTCTGCAGCGGTCTAAAGTATAGTCTTTTTAAGGGGGGGGGGGGAGAGGGGGGGGGGGGTAGGGCCTAACACTTTCAAAAAATCGATTTTTTATTTTCTTATTGTAAAACATTTCAAGAATGTTGTGTCAAATTTTCAAGTCAATCGAAGCAAAACTGTAGAAGTTATAGGCCTTTATCTCCTCTTATCAAATACTGCAAGAGAGAGAGAGAGAGCGAGCAGAAACTTCAAACGCGTTTTTCTCGAAAGCACATTTCTAAAGTCGGTGGACATCGTCATTTGAAAACTACTTCACCGATTCTTTTCAAATTTGGAACATATTTTCTACATATAAAATACCAAACCCCAACGATTTTCTTTTTTTTTACTTTGGGGAGATTTTACAGATAAAAAATGACGGATTTTTTCGTGAAAAATCGTAGTTTTTACTTCGAAACAGCCACAAAATTTAATAAAAAATTTTTTTAAGTTAAATAAAATCGTTGGGGTCCAAAAAAACATCTATTAAAATATTTTGCTCTGATTTTTTGACTTCAGATGATTCTGTGCTGAGATACAGTGTCCACTGCAAATCCTGTTTTCTAAAAGACATCCTCGAAAATGCTCCGTCACCGGCTCATTTTTCAATATTTTTCTTCGAAAAAATTACTAAATGTTCTTTCAACAATGCTTTGTATAATGCAAAAACTTTGAATACATTTGTTTGAACGATAGCTCTAGAAAAAAAATCGTGAAAATGGTGTTTTTTTATACCCGTTAGACCCTACCCCCCCCCTTAAAATAGTAATCAACAGATTATTTGGCTATTAATTCTAAAAATCCTAATGATATAAGGCTATGGTCATTTAGTATCCGGGCACTTTATTTCTGTGATATCTACGTTAATAGAGTTCGGATTTGCAAAACTTTAGTAGCGTTGTGTTGGTCATGAAAAGGAATATCTTGCCTATTTTTGGTAGATTTTTAAGTTAACGTGTGTTTGAGATATTTACGATGCAAAAAGACATGGTAAAATTAATTTTGCACAAATTTGCTCCTTTTACGCATTTTGCGCCTCGAAAATTTTTCATTGTTGACTTGAAAGCTCATGAACTGTTGATTTTTTCTGGTTTTTTTCGAAATAAATGGTTAAAAAGAATAAGGAGCCACTCTAGGAACCACGAGAAGTTCAAACCAACCATCGTAGTGCAACCCTTGATCTTAAATATGGTAAAAAGTCTATGGTTATTGGAGAAAACTGATTGCAGACTCCTCAAATAATGAAAAAAATCCATTTCCGGCAGGCAAAGAGCCTTAAGACTTTAAGCTTTCATCATCTTGCGAGTGGGACATTAATAGATTAAACTCTTCCATGCAGAAACAATCCAGAAATGAAGTATCTGCATTTGAAAGTATTATATGCTGCGAACCATTCCTCGCAACTGTAAATAATTACCTCCATCGCGCGTACCTACAGCGTTTGCCAAAATTTTACTTTGTAATTGACGTAAACTATTTTTCCACACATTCACGACATTCAATATGCCGTCTGGGGCGCTGGATGTGTCTAATCCAATTTTGATTATAGTGCAAAACAGAGAACGCCCACACCAAGCCAAATATCGTGGCGGCAAGGGAAAAGCCGGGTTTTCGCTCCTGGGCCGTTTTTGCCGGGTTTTCAGGGTTATGTAGCTGTGTACATTATTCGTATACCTAGTTGTGTACATATAGGTAGATGCACAGCCGATGAAATTGCTTTGATTCGCATTAGCTGCTTATTGATTCGAATTTATTTATTTACATGGTTCATTTCGGTGTAAAATTGGTGCTGCCCCGGATTTTCATCGTTCCGTCATCATCACCACCCCACGAATGAGGAGAATTATGTACGTACATACATACATGGAGAGCATTGCTGACAGCATTTCGGTTAGTGGAAGGTTTAATTTCCACACATCGTGAAAAATTTCCACTTATTTTCACAATTGAGTAGTTTGGCTAGCTGTGGGAGTATTTTTGAAAGAGGATTACGCCTAGCTCCACTTTTTGGGTTCCAATCAATCTGTTTTCCAAAGTTAGATCTCGCTTTTTTAATACCTTAAAATCGATTTTCAGAATGATTTTCTGATAAAGTAGATTCAACTCGTGATTTTGAAATTTTTCACATAACTTAGTTACGATGTATGAGATTTTTAAATTTTCTCCACACACCTTTAAAGTTGTTCTAAGGACTTAAAGTTATGGCTGAGGTTTCTTAAACATAAAGTCTAATCCACAATTATAATGCATTGGAATCAATAGGTAGTTGCGCTTGAACTCCCCTCAAAAGGGAACTTACGTATTTAGAAAAATAGTGATGCAAATTTACCTGTTTTATGTAAAACTAGCTGTTTTACCCGGCCTTGCTTGGTTTCACATAAAATATAAATCAAAATGAGTCGTTTAAGTTTTCGAAACTTTAAAAGCTTTTTTTTCATCATTATAACAAATGTATGTCCTTAATTAAAAAAATAATAATTATTGTTATTATTATAACAAATTTGACCATGTTTAGCCATGTAAGCTTTGTAAGTTTTTTTAGTTTTTAAAATTTTTATTGGGATTGATAACAAAGTTTATCGTTTTCATTTTCTTGAAAAACCAATAGTTATGATGTTTGCTGCTAGAAATTTAAAATAGTTTCCCTTAAATGCCTATTCATCCTGGCACGAAAGCATTTTAAACTAAGGTTTCCTGATTGCCTGGATTTATCCGGACTTGCCCGCATATTTGACATAAAACTTGAGAAAAATCTGGTCCGGCCCGGTTTTTCGGATTTCGTTGCAAAAATCTCGGTTTTTGCCCAGTTCGCTTTATTTATAACATGTTACAAAAAATAAATTAATAAATAAAATTGAGTTATTATGATTTATCATTTTTACGTCCAATAAGAAATTTTTAATGAGAAGTTTTATCCAAAAAATCATGACTTGTGTTTCGGAAGCTCAAAATACGATTGAAAACCTTATACTGTGATTTGATGAAAAAGGTGTTTTTTTCTTGGTTTTTACTGAATATTTCAACTATGTATATGATAGATTAACTGATTGATATTTTGCGTTCAAAAATGTATATAATAAATTCAACTATAATTGTATGACTGATTTAATGCATTCAACAATAAATATAACAGATACAAGTATAATCGTATGATTGATTCAACGATTAATATAATAAATTCATCTATATTTGTATAGTTGAACTTATGCATTCAATTATGCATATAGTAGATTCTAATATGATTGGTTTTTGCATTCAAAAATAATAACTCCTATAACATATATAGTGAGCGAAATAAGAATAGCACCACTATGTGTTTTGCTTGTTAAAATATGAAGGATTTAAAATTACGAAAATTTTCTTCTACAGTTTGTTCTGAATTGCTCAACGGATAAAACAAGCATAAGTTTACTTTTTTTGGACGTAGCAATTGGCGTTGAGGACCGAAAATGTGAAAAAAGGGTGAGAAATAAGAATAGCACCACTTGAGTTTTTCGACAAAAACAAGAATATTTTAAAAAATTTACTGTGCAAAAGTGAATAATAATGCTTCTACAAATTATTTGAATAGATAACTGCATTTTAAGGAGTTTTCCAGAATTCCAAAGGATTTCAAAGGTTTTAAAAGAGAGTTTTAAGAGATGCTCATCTAGCGTTAAAACTACTTACTTTCTTTATTAAAATGACGTAAAATAATGAAACAAACATTCGAGATCAATTTTGAATCAGAAAAAAATAGGTTGGAAATCAAAAACTTTGATTTTGTTCAGTAAACCACACTTTTTCCAGTTTCAAGTCGTAGATGGCAGCACCAGCATTATTTCGCACCCTTTTTTCACATTTTTGGTCCTCAACGCCAATTGCTACGTCCAAAAAAGGGTAAACTTATGCTTGATTTTTCCGTTAAACAATTCAGAACAAACTTTGGAAGAAAATTTTTGTAATTTTTAACCATTCATATTTTAACAAGCAAAACACATAGTGGTGCTATTCTTATTTCGCTCACTGTATACTCAAACACCCTCTGCAATATTTTTTTTTTTTTTGTTTCGATTATACCTAGTCGTTTTAACATCTTTATGTCATTCGCGACTTATATCAACGATAAAGTTGGCGGACAAAGTCATTGAAAAACTTATCCGGTATTATTATTTGAATAATAAGTTCTCGAGTGATCCAAAAATATTGTTTGATAACATCTCTCGAAGGGTCTCGAAACATAAAAAAAAAACATTACTCGTACTCGAATATGATTTGATGATAAATTTTGTAAGTCGATTAGATTTCGAGTAATGCATAAAAGGGAGACCCCTCTCCCCTTCTTATCCCATTAAGGGATGGACAATTGAGTCTCAAACTTGACTCGTAGCCTTATACCTTCCTATGTGAAATTTAGATTCATTTGCATGATTAGTTATCGAATAATGAATCAAATTGTATGGATGACCCCCTCCCTCCTTTGTTTCTCCGTAATCAAAGAGGGTGGAGTCCCAAATAATCATAGAAAGCTTTCTCGTACCCATATAACCACCAATGATAAATTTGGATCCATTTGCTTGATTAGTTCTCGAATTTTGTGAAAAATGTATGGAAGGCCCCTCCCCCTTTTCAATATCCACTCTGAAAAGGAGAAGAAATCTCATACTATCTTTAGAATATCCTTCCTATTCATATACTCTCGCATGCTAAATTTGGTTCGGTTTGCTTGATTAATTCTCGAATTGTGCGGAAAAATTATATGGGAGCCCCCCTGTCCGATTCCTGTTTATCCATTGGAAGGAGGGAGGAGTTACCAAACAATTATAGAAACATTCTCCGTACTAAAATACACACACTCCCATGCCAAATTTGTTTTAGTTTGCATGATCAGTTCTCGAGTTATGAAAACTTATAACATTTATTTGAGAGACCCCCTCTTTCCTTCCAGGATAGGGAGGGGTCCCAAATCATAATAGGAATCATCCCGGCCTCCCATACCCCCATCTGCCAAGTTTCAAGCAAATCGGTTCAGTAATTTTCGATTCTATAGGGAACAGACAGATAGACAGAAATCCATTTTTATATACATAAGGTGTCGTATTCTTCATCGTAAGCAGCCTTTTGTTTTTTTTTTGGGTACGTGATCTTCGGAAACCATTTTTTAACCTTCTCGAATTAGTGCTTCCGTTTTGTCCGCTAGAGGCTGCTGATGCTGTTTTTTTTCTGGGATTTTGATTCTTGTTGGATGATTCATCCCTAAATTAAATGCTGATGCTGTCGCCTTTTCATTGTATGGAGAAAACGACTGTGGTCAATATTGGTTAAGTATGTTTGTTTATATCACGTTATGCACATTAAGCTATTATCGAACAGTAGTGACTCATATAGCAGCTGTCAAATCACTTCAGTAGTTTCTAGTTTTTCAAAAAGTGGATTGCAAAAACTAACGAACATTTGTTATCAAATAATGAATCACGTTATTGATATCCTAAATGATGAAATGTGGAAATATTGTGTACTAAACAACTCTCTGCTATGACATTTATCAATCAGCGACGCCGGTTAACTAAATTCATACATTGTCGAGTCATTTGGAATTGAAATTGAAATTTCGTTTTTTCGGAACATTGAGTGCTTCGAGGCATCCCTAAATCGAGTCCGATTAAGCTGAAATTTTTCACAAGTCAGTTTCTTGGGCCAATCTGAATAACAAAGTTGGCCTTGGACGAATACGGTCGTGTTTTTTTTTCAGTTGCGCGTTCCGTCTACGTTCTAAAACCTACTTCAATTTTTTCTACTATGAAACTTTTTACATTGGAAAGGATAAGTAAAGTAAATTGTGATGTTTAGAGAGCAGATACATTCATGTTGATTTGAAAAACAGTGTTTGCTAGAAGAGCAAAGAAAAATAGCTGGCTGTGTGATCTGTTTTCAACTTACGCAGTGCAAAATTTTACGATGCCCTGGTACAATAATGTGTTTTAGTAGTCGAATTCTGGTGAAGCCAGGAAAATTTGCTTAAAAAACTAGTGATAGTGATTTGCGGGATTTGGCAAACGGCTATTGCCGTGGCGCAGTCTAAATGTTAGGTCAATGAAAGTAAGAAAAGGATGAGGTCGCGATGGGCAAACGAAAGCAGTATTTTAATGATTGCTGCGATGCGCGTTATGCTCATAGGCAACAGCTATAAAAAAAATTGGATGCAACCCGTTTCCAAATCTACTGGAATCAGGAAGAATTGAGAAACAGCTACGGCTGAAACATACCAACTTTTTACACATAAAAAAGCATAGTAAAAACTACTAAATCCGTGGTTTAAATGAACAATAGGTAACCATTTTTTTGATTCAAATATGTATGTTTTGTTTTTTTATAATACCTTACGCATAGCTATTTTACCATGTGCTCAATTTGGCTGCGCATAGAAGATTCGACTGCGTTTTAGTAAAATTGTCAATGAAATGATGCATTGTTTTTCTTCGTGCCTAGTAAAATTGATATATTTCATGATGAAACTTGTATGTGTTACGGTAAAGATTAATATGCGCGGTGAGCTTGATTTAAATAGTAAAACTACTATGTACGTTTGTTTGTTTATTTGCATGCATACATTATAACATTATTTAAAACATTAAAATTTACACTTCCGACACATGTTGGTCAATGTTTGTGTGTTCTCCCGATGCTCTGGAGATTTTCAAAGTTATGAAACTTGAAAGCAGCTCAAAATTTGTTTGTTAACTCATGGGTTTGATGTTTGATGATCCTTAATTGATAAATTAATTAGGAATCCTATCAATTAATTATCCTTAATTGATTTTTGCGTTAACAAATGCATACATCAGATTCAACTATAGTTGTGATTATTTTATGCATTCAACTATAAGTATAATAGATTCAACTATAATCGTATTATTGATTCAATGATAAATTAATAAATGCAACTATACTTGTATGGTTGAACTTATGCATTTAGTTATACATATAGTAGATTCTAATAAATGTATATGATTGATTTTTGCATTCGAAAGTAATAACTCATGTTACATGTATTTCATTTATATTTCTATATTTTTGTATTATTTTTTACACCCTTTTTACCTGCTTTTTATGGAAATTCCGGTCCACATACGGATGTTGCTGGAGGTTGATCGATCTTTATTCCGCCAGCTGCTGTTGATTTTACTCTTTCGGTGGAATTTTATGGATATTCCGGTCCAGATACGAATGTTGCTGGAGGTTGATGGCCTTTGTTCGGCCAGCTGCTGTTCTTAAATAGTATATACATCGGATCATACTGGTTGTTCCAGAAATTTATTTTTGCGAATCACGATCGGAATGCTACAATTTTTGCAGCTCAAGACGTACCTGATCGATAGAAAATTTATGTTACCTCTACAAGCTCTGGAAATGAAAAAAAAAACCATTGGAAAACTAACTTGATTGGAGAAAAATTATTTCCTTACTGCTGCTCAACGATGGTGCTGATATCAATTTGGGCTTGCCGAAAATCCGTGACGGTTGGGAGGTCCTGAAAAAGATGCTCAGAACGGCATAATGGTGATGAAATGGTTCTTTTTTTTAATCTACTTTATTGATGGAAGAAGGTTTGATTTTTTTTGGTTGGTTTTGAAGGGTCAGTAACTACGATTATTTGATCATAGATATAGTTGATTGCATAAGGTAAATCAGCAGTTTGTAGTTAATCCTATTATATTTATAATCGAATATCTGTAATCAATCATACAAATGTATTTGAATCTATCATATCTAAAGTTGAATCATTTATACCATTATAGTTGAATCTATAACAATAGACTCTTTGTTGGGAAAGCTTAATCAGCAGTTTGTAGTTGAATCTATTATATTCATACAGGGTTTGTCGGCTCTTCTCAAACAACAAAGAGCCGGGAGAAACCAACACTGTTTTCAGATCGGCTTCCGAGTGTAATCCTCTTTAGCTGATCGTGCTCCACTCGTTACCCGAGTTTACACGAGCTGTAAATGACTCGGACGGCAAGTGTGAGAGCATTTGCATCCGAGTGGGAGAAAGAGAATTCTAAACAAAGAGCGCCCTGTGTTTCAGTCATACACCTCAGAGTAAAGAAGGAAAAAAATATTTAGACTCCCCCCACACAACGTAGAAAAAATATAAACAATTTCTACTCCGCTACCATGCTTACTACTGTTAGCTGTTTTGAATTTTTTTTTGCAAAAGGTAGCGTTCGAAGAAGAGGTGACAGGTGGTTTCATCAAAAAACTAGGACACCGCGAAGAACAAAAACCAGGATTTTTCAGGACCCCAGTAGATTGGTGGAAATGAAATACAGCTCTTCTTAGATTGCATAAATTAAGGCGAAATGGCGGTGCAATATACGCCTTAATTTATGCAGCAGAAGAGATATGAAGTTAGGTGGCTTTTAGTTTATACCGAAAAACACCGTTCAAATATCATCTGAACCGAAAATTACCATTGGTTTAAGAGGTTAAACTGTTTTTATTGCAAAATCAATTGCAAGATCAGGACGGCTTCTAGAAAATCAGTACACCGCTGGGAGCTTTGATTCGGAAAGTAGCATCTTTTCTCGTGAACGTACCAAGAATAAACTGAGTTAGCTCTCGAATTCTCCTCAGCACATTGCGCAACAGATTTTTCCGGAGAAGGGAATTCTCTTCATCAGCGGATATGAATGCTCTCGCTCACTCTTATGTGTTGACAATCTCACTCTTCATTTCAGTGCGATTTATCTCTCCCCGCACCGATTGGGGGAGCAGACGAAAAAAATTGCACTCTCTTTCACTGGACAAGCCGATCTGAGTTTTGCCACCCATGTTCATAGTTGAATGCCTAAATACAATCATACAATTGTATTTCAATGCCTAAATACAATCATACAATTGTAGAAGAATCAATTATACCATTATAGTTGAATCTATTACATTGATAGTTGATTCTGTAAGGTCAATCATCAGTTTTTTAGTTCAATCTATTATTTATATTTGAATGCTTAATAATCAACTACATTTGGCTGATTGATATAACTAGCTGAAATAATTCAAACAACAGTCGTCTGATAACTGACTCTTAGAGTCCGGGGCCTTCATATGTAATGCAAATAAATGCTTGATAAGTTTTGAAAACATTTCATTAATTTTTATTTTCATCTCTTTTCTTTCAGGTATGATAATCGGCAAAATTATTTAAAGGTATTTATTTAAAAGTTCAACTGTTTTTGTGTGCATCAAAGTTCTGGTAATTTTTTTTTTATAAAAACCTAAATTAATTAATTGTTTAGTAAATTTTTAAATAGACTCGTTTTCGAGAATCAAAACGATGAAATTTGCATCATTCACCAAGTTTTTTGTTCAAGAGAGAATCAAAGTTGATGCCTTTTGCAAATTCATATACATGTGTATTAACAGACCTGACCTGACCTCAGCAAAATTTCAGCTCAATCGGTCTTGATTTAGGGGTGTCTCCTTAAAAATAATCAAAAGAGTCCGGAAAATCTGAAAGTAAATTTGGATGCCAAATGCTTGATCCCGAAAAAAAATTGTTTACCAAAAACCGAATTCTGTGCCTGTACTGTTTTTCGGAAAAACGGCTGTTTAAAATCCTTAAGTCGATTTTTGACAAAAAAAATTTTTTTTAAGATAACACCAGATTTCGATGTTTTATGCATTTTGAAGTAGTTTGGCATCAAAATTTAAATTTCGATTTTTCTGATCCTTAGTGGATATTTAAGGATAAAACCGAAAATTTTGAGGCACCCCTATATCAAGTCCAATTGAGCTTCAATTTTGTACAGATCAAATTTTTAAACCAATATACAAAATGTGTCGGTTTTCAAAATTCGATGATGAAATTTTTCCCATCCATCCATTTCATCAGTAATGTACAAACATATGAGGTTTGAGATGGTTTTTGATTCCGGATACCCTTGAGATGGACAAACTTCTCGTCTACCCTTAGGCCTTAATAACCTTTTTTCGTAACTTGACTTCAAAGGATATGTGTGATTAAGGAATCATAAATTTTGAAAACATTCGATTGCTAGAACAAATTATGTCAAATTTTCGTACAAACTTAAGCCTAGTTGGACGAACCCTTAAATAGAGTTAACCAAATGAGCTGAAAGATTCCCAAGATTTTTATTCCGAAACATACTTCTATTTTGAACTACCCTAGTTTTCATAGGTATGTATGTGTGGTAAATAAACCAGAACATAAAAATACCGTTAGATCTAAAATTCATGGCTAATAGAAAAATCTGACTGATGGTTTTTATTTGTTTGATCTCTCAAAGTTTAACTTTTTAAAGAATTATTACCTGCATGGGTTTATGAAATGCCTTTCACAAATCACCTCCTAATGTGGCAAGGTTAAAAAAAATCGTGATTAGTCATCCAAACTTCTTTCTTCCCCTCTACGACATCACTCTCGAATGATCGTGAGAAAAATTTAAATCAGGGCCAATGCTGTATTCCCTTCGATGAGAAGAAATCTTCGCCTATAAGTAGGTAGCGGTCCAATACAAATGGGTAATTCCATCATCGCGTGATGTATTGATTCAGATTCGATGGCTCGCTCGGTGTACGTAATAAAACTAACGAACCGGGCCTGATTGAAACCGACTGACGGCCTGACCGATTGAAACGGACCGGGCCCACTTTTATGGGACAGCTCTTTGAATTGCCCAGCTTTCGGTCCAGCACGCCGAATGGATTGGCACTTAAATATTGCTGAAGGACGCCGAGCGTTAGAGAAGATTGTAAAAGTTTTACTATTTTCTGAGTGCTCTTTTGTGTGTACAGTTTGAGCCGTACGAGTTGACATTTGCATATGTTGGTAGATTTATTGAATTTTTTACGTGAACTATAGGTGAGAATGCCTCAAATCACGATTTTATGAATTATGAAGCCTTTTAAGATTTGTACTTATAGGGCACTGAACAAATTTAGACAGTTCAAGGTTGGGTAAATAATTCAGGTTCACATTCCATAAATCCGAACAACATAATGATATAGATCTACGTAATAGTTCTTTTGTAAACCTACTTTTTCTCTTAGTTAAAACGTGCAATATATATATTCTTATTATGATTTATGTTCCGGCAAACCACCGGCGACCACCAATGTTGCTTCCCTTTTTCTCAACAGAACAAATTCTTCCTGATTAATGTTAATCCTGGCCGAAGAATATTAATCACACATAATTTGTTCTACCGAATAAGCTGGCCCCAAAATTCTCACCGTTCAAGCGAGCGCCGATTTTCAATTCCCTGATTAGCCATATCGCTTAAGTAAGTTGGGCTCGCAGCAGAAAGACGTGGTGGGAAAAGAGTTCTCGATCATTGTCTTTCTGTGTTAAGTCTTACACATTTACTCGAATGACGTTGATATTCTCATAATCTGATGGCGTAAATCCGGCCATAATTTCTCGGTCGGGTCGTCATGCTCGTGGAGTTTTTCTTCTATCCGGTTGCTGGTTGAAATCGTTCCATCGCTGTACCCTTTTTGGAGTTGAATTAAAAATTTGGTCAGAAGTAGATCATACTGTGTGAATTATCTAGATACAAGATGTAACCTAGACTTTGCTGGCTAATTGTGACAAAAGACAATATATATTTACAATTTTTGCAATTGTCATACAGTGTCGGACAATAGAATAGGACCACAGCTCAATCCAAAACAGAAAGTGACAAAACTTTGAGAAAAAAAAAATTCCATTTAAGAAGTATCAAACCGTTTACAAATTGTAAATTCCATTCTTCGAAGAAATTAAAATCATCCGTAGTTAAAACAATTGTCCTTTATTTAAAAATGCGTTTTAAGCATACTTACTGACTAAAATATCGCGACATAAAATAGGACCGCTTTAGAATTCATGGTAAAAAAAAAAAAAAAAGATAATTCATACCGTGATCGAGTTGCACGGTTAGTTCTTGGTGGTATAACCTTTATTACGCATCACTTCTCGCACCCGGTTCGGCATCGACTCCACCAGCTTTTGGCACGTTCTCACCGGGATAGCGTACCACACCGCCTGGATTCTCTCCCACAGCTGCGGCTTGTTTTCTGATTTTTCGGTGTACACCTTACGTTTAACTATTTACCATAGGTTCTCTATGGGATTGACATCAGGGGACTGTACTGGCCACTTCATAACGTCTACCTTATTATCCTGGAACCACTTTTTAACCGTTTTAGAGGTATATTTGGGGTCGTTGTCCTGCTGGAACTGCCACTTTAGGGGCATCTCCCACTCGGCGTGTGGCAGCATTACTTCTCGAAGTATCTGGCCGTAGAGATGCTGGTCCATAATCCGGTCGATCCAGTACAAGAGACCCACCCTGTACCAAGAAAAGCACCCCCACACCACGATGCTACCTCCTCCATATTTGAATGTTTTATTTGTATACTGGGGCATATACGCACAGCCTAGTGGGCGAAGGACCCAACTTTTTCCGTCCGAGCCGATGAGGTTCACTTTGGTCTCATCCGACCACAGCACGTTTCTCCATAGTTTCTCCTTTTCCGGACCGACCCAATCGAAGTGGTCCTTCGCATACTTCAGCCGCGCCTTCAAGTGCTTCGGCGTCAGCATCGGCACCTTCCGGGGACTTTTTCCTCCTAGTCCTAGTCCTAGTCCCTTCTCCGCCAACCGTTGCTGAACCGTCCGGGAACTCACAGATAAGTTCAGCTCGTCTCTGATCTGCTTGGACGCTTTGAAAGGGTCCTTTTGCGAGGCTTGATTGCCAAATCGTCCTTCGGCGTCGTTTTGCGGGGGCGGCTGGTCAGTTCCCGTTTGCCGGTGCTGTAAAGCGCGTTGAAAACGAAAGTTTTCGACCTTCCTAAGTAGTTGGCAATCTCGCGTTGGCTTTTGCCAGCCTTGTACAGATTCCGGATGATCGCTCGCTGGACCTCCGTGCAGTGCTGTGCCCAACCCATCGCTTTTTCGCTGAAAACTGAGTAGGAGGAAGGAAATCTTTATTTTTTGTTTGTTTTCATGATTTACATAATTAATTTAATGGGATATACTTACCAGGACACGAAAATGGACAAACAACACCTTTTCTTCAAATCTAGAGTGCTAAAAATGCCGGAACAGCCGAACCGATGAGCTGGTCTTATTTTATGAGGCGACTTTTTTCACCCTCTGACAGCTTTCTGGTCGAGTAGAACAAACGGGTTGCTTTGATTGCAACAAACGTGCATTAAACAAAGTTGGCATACTACTAGTGCTTGCCGCTAGGTGTCGCATATTATTATATTTGAATTGGCAGTTTAAAGGTGATTTGAATATTTTGCATTAGAGCGGTCCTATTCTATTGTCCGATACTGTAGCTGTCAAAATTGTGCAAATTGTGCAAATTGTGCAAATTGTCAAAATTATCAAAATTGTCAAAATTGTCAAAATTGTAGAAATTATGAAAATTGTGAAAATTGTCCAAATTGTGAAAATTGTCAAAATTATCAAAATTGTCAAAATTGTCAAAATTGTCAAAATTGACAAAATTGACAAGATTGACAAAATTGTCAAAATTGTCAAAATTGTCAAAATTGTTAAAATTGTTAAAATTGTCGAAATTGTCAAAATTGTCAAAATTGTCAAAATTGTCAAAATTGTCAAAATTGTCAAAATTGTCAAAATTGTCAAAATTGTCAAAATTGTCAAAATTGTCAAAATTGTCAAAATTGTCAAAATTGTCAAAATTGTCAAAATTGTCAAAATTGTCAAAATAGTCAAAATTGTCAAAATTGTCAAAATTGTCAAAATTGTCAAAATTGTCAAAATTGTCAAAATTGTCAAAATTGTGAAAATTCGCAAAATTGTCAAAATTGTCAAAATTGTCAAAATTGTCAAAATTGTCAAAATTGTCAAAATTGTCAAAATTGTCAAAATTGTCAAAATTGTCAAAATTGTCAAAATTATCAAAATTGTCAAAATTGTCAAAATTGTCAAAATTGTCAAAATTGTCAAAATTGTCGAAATTTTCAAAATTGTCAAAATTGTCAAAATTGTCAAAATTGTCAAAATTGTCAAAATTGTCAAATTGTCAAAATTGTCAAAATTGTCAAAATTGTCAAAATTGTCAAAATTTTCAAAATTGTCAAAATTGTCAAAATTGTCGAAATTGTCAAAATTGTCAAAATTGTCGAAATTGTCAAAATTGTCAAAATTGTCAAACTGTCAAAATTGTCAAAATTGTCAAAATTGTCAAAACTTGTCAAAATTGTCAAAATTGTCGAAATGGTCGAAATGGTCGAAATTGTCAAAATTGTCATAATTGTCAAAATTGTCAAAATTGTCAAAATTGTCAAAATTGTCAAAATTGTTAAAATTGTCAAAATTGTCAAAATTGTCAAAATTGTCAAAATTGTCAAAATTGTCAAAATTGTCAAAATTGTCAAAATTGACAAAATTGTCAAAAAATTGTCAAAATTGTCAAAATTGTCAAAATTGTCAAAATTGTCAAAATTGTCAAAATTGTCAAAATTGTCAAAATTGTCAAAATTGTCAAAATTGTCAAAATTGTCAAAATTGTCAAAATTGTCAAAATTGTCAAAATTGTCAAAATTGTCAAAATTGTCAAAATTGTCAAAATTGTCAAAATTGTCAAAATTTTCCAAATAGTCTAAATTGTCATAATTGTCAAAATTGTCATAATTGTCGAAATTGTCAAACTCAACTCTAGATTTCAAAACCTTATGATTGCTTTTTCAGGGCAACTTGAATAAAAATTTTTCGCTCCCTCTTGAAGTCCACAGTTTGAGTTTGATGATGACTCATGAAAATTCAGTGTTTAAATTTTCGCTTAAGGAGATTCAAACCGACCGTTTCCAAGAACCCTTTTAAATTTCACCATTGGGGCTCATCTCCTTTTTGTATAGTTTTATGGAGGCTTGACCCATGTTTATTTATGCTGTCGTCATAATAATAACGGTCCGGTTCCCGGGATTTGAGCCCAGCCCAGATCGGACTTGGTGATTCTCATTCAGCAGAACGGCTAGCAGCAGTCATTAGATAAACACCTCCGGACACAACGACGCACTGCAGACGGTGTTTTTTTCCTCTCATTTCGTGAAGAAGAAAACAAAATCCGGAATTGAATGGAGCCCAGGAAACCCTCCATTCATTCTGGGACGCTTATCGCCATTGCCGTTAATTGGTTCCCGAGTTAGAAGTGTCATAAAACTGATGAAAGGGGAGCGCACCTGCCTGGACTTTGCAGGAATAAAAAAGATTGTTTCTCTTGTGTAGAGTCGATTAAAGTAAGCTAAATATTTAAAAAGAGGGAAAATTAAACTAAACATAAATTTCAAAACTGGTGCTATTTATTTTTAATTTTAAATTATTTTCTAATACTTATACCAAAGGCGGTAATTTTCCCAAATTCACCAGTATTTTGAATGGTACTCTTGTAATTTCCCACCAATAGTTTAAAGTACGGTTTCTATGGTAAAAGTTATCCAGTTATCAAATATTTATTTATTAGTTTGTTCAGTATCAGTTTTTCAATAAGTTAGCTTGACAATCCAAAAAAATACATTACCTTTTGCATGTTCCTTGTGTTCATCCAGTTCTTGTCTTGCTTTAATTTCCGGGAATACCTACAGCAAAATACAGCGTTTTCCGATGGCTAAATTCGAAACCTTGTCAAGATAAGGTAATCTAACAGCTTCTCGGTGTCCCACTAATTCGGATTTTTGGCATTTTTTTGAGTTATTGGGTTTTTTCGGTCATCTTTATGATTGACGTTTGGGACAAATAAAGGCTCTAATGTTAAAATAAAAGTTAACCAGAGTGATACAGAGGCAGGAAATTGACAAGGAAATTGACACAAAAATAGAACCGAAAACGATAGAAGAAGATATAAAAAAAGCGATTGAATTAGATTCAAAAGGACTCAATCAATTTCACCAACATGTGGGATTAAAATTACTCAATTTTTTTGGTGCTGCTCTGGCGAAAATATCACAAAAAATGCAAATTTTTAGTATTACTTCGATATCAAAATGTCAAAAATGACAAAAATGACAAAAAATGACAAAAATGACAAAAATGACAAAAAATGACACAAAAATGACAAAAAATGACAAAACATGACAAAAAATGACAAAAATGACAAATATGACAAAAATGACAAAAATGACAAAAATGACAAAAATGACAAAAATGACAAAAATGACAAAAATGACAAAAATGACAAAAATGACAAAAATGACAAAAATGACAAAAATGACAAAAATGACAAAAATGACAAAAATGACAAAAATGACAAAAAATGACAAAAATGACAAAAATGACAAAAATGACAAAAATGACACAAAATGACAAAAATGACAAAAATGACAAAAATGACAAAAATGACAAAAATGACAAAAATGACGAAAGTGACAAAAATGTCAAAAATGACAAAAATGACAAAAATGACAAAAATGACAAAAAATGACAAAAATGACAAAAATGACAAAAATGACAAAAATGACAAAAATGACAAAAATGACAAAAATGACAAAAATGACAAAAATGACAAAAATGACAAAAAATGACAAAAATGACAAAAATGACAAAAATGACAACAAATGACAAAAATGTGACAATAAATGACAAAAATGACAAAAATTACAAAAGTGACAAAAATGACAAAAATGACAAAAATGACAAAAATGACAAAAATAACAAAAATGACAAAAATGACTAAAATGACAAAAATGACAAAAATGACAAAAATGACAAAAATGACAAAAATGACAAAAAATGAAAACAATGACAAAAATGACAAAAATGACAAAAATA
>NC_073692.1:35990026-36027693 GCF_029784155.1 Uranotaenia lowii
TCGGGTTCATCAACAATTGATTTTCAATTTCTTAAAAAAAACATCTTTTTAAGTTTATCGGTATTTATCTTTAAAAAACTGTAAAAAATTCTGTATCATATCTGTATTTACGTTGAAAAATCTGTATAATACAGAAAAATCTGTAAATATGACACCGCTGCGCGCTGGTGGCAAGATCATTAATTCATAGAAAACCCCTCTAATATTGAACAGTCTAACAAAAAAAAATTACAAAAATTGTTCTAAAACCATAGTTTCTGAGCATTTAAGAAGGGAAGATTATCTTGTTTTGTACTCAACAGGCAACATATTTCTGCTTACATTTTGATCAATTTCAAAACAAAATTGTTTGGCCATTAATCATGTCTGTGCTCTATAACTGACAGCACAAAGATCCATGTTTGTAAAAGAATCCGGTGTCATCAACCGTTCTTAAGTAGCCAATGATTCAATATAAAGTGGTCGGTGTAGAATAATTGAACAAACCGACCGGACTCGGATGAAAAACGCAGAAATAAAATGAACTCAAAGCCCCACACATTGCCACGAATGGACCACCAAATGACAATCGTAACGAGGCCTTATTTGGTAGGTACCTAAAGAAGTCAACACGCTTCTTGAGTTCTTGACGCTACTTGAGACTTAAAATGATCTTCCGTGGGAATTTTCTTTTTTTTTTTAATTATAATCGGAATCGTTTTTATAGAATTTACCAATTATCGAAGTTGTTAAAACACATCAAATATTGATTCAATGCTTATGAACGACTTCAAGCATCAGTCAACAAAACTACAAGCTTCAATTTCGAATTTTTACTCAAAATATTCTCCTTTCTAGAGCTTATTATCCGCATGCAAACGACCACCTCAGGACATATCGGTAAGTAATGAGATAAATGTTTAATTATTAATCATTGATTCAAGCCTCCATTCCGCTCATACTTGTACCATCAATTTATCACCACAACTCAGCGAGAACTTTCACTCGTCTCGTGGCTGACACGAGCCCAAGAAAACCTCGCATCCGGGGTTGCATAATTTAATTTCCTGATAACCTTCTTCTGTTTTTTCTTCTTTGTTTTCCATCCTACTTTACTGATAAAATACCTGTCTTAAAAGTCGAAGCGGGATGTTGCAATTTTCAAACATCCCACAACCCATCAGAACCGTTCTTTAGAAATTTTCTGCTCCTAGTTCTTCCACCAACGACGCATCATGGACCAGAAAAAGCAACTTTTCTTCTTTTTGAACGACTTGGATGGAAATTTAATTTTTAAATGGAACTTATATCGGGCAGAAATTGTGTACTATCCCCAACATTTCGCTGAGTCAAATTTTTTTTTAAAGTTAATGATAAAACTCAATATGAAAAACTACTAAGGAAAATAGTCAATAAGCAAAATTGCATAATCTGGGGGCTCACCTTTCAAATGGTAGATTAGGATGTGGAGAACAAACTTTTCTATGGGAAAATTATGTTTGGAGCTTTCGCAAGCGCGATCTTTGAAAAAAGTCCACTTTCGAAAGATTTGGTTTTAAATAAATTCTGGGTCCAAAAATTTTCACAAAATTTATACATTTTATCTCCTATAACTCAAAAAATATTGAGAATTCTCTGAGAATTCTCTTTGTCTGATACTTACAAACTGTGATATGAGAACTAATATGGCAAAAAATAGTCAACGGACCTTTTATCTTCGGATTCTACTAGATTTTTGGCTAGGCTTGGGCACCCTGAATAAAGGATCAAGTCTCCTTTCTTCTTCTTCTTCTTCTCACACCAACATGGCCAAAACTTGTAAGTATCCTGGAAAATGAAAAACTTGCGTTCTTCATTTTTCTTTTCAACATAGTATCTGATACATAGAACATGCATTGCAGATACTACTACGGCCAGGCCAACCATGAGATGTAAAACGCAAAAGATACAGGTTCAAGGGAGGAATGAAGCGTGGAGTTCCCTACCAAACGCTTCATACGATTATATAGAGTTTTGGTTATTTTGGATTCCTTTGTAGAATAATAAGATGAAAAAAAAAAAAGAATAAAAATAATACAGAACGAGCTCACCAAATCAAAGGGAAACGATGATTACAGATGATTCAAGAGATAGATACAACTCCTGTAAAAATTTCGGGGAACGTGACTTGACTGGATCAGGTGACATTGGGAAACCTGCCGGCTTCGCCTCTTTGGAGGAACCAAGGCTAGATAGTAGGTCTTCTTTTGGGAGGGGCACTGGTCGGTTCCATTTCTCGTATTTCAACCACCATAAAAGCTTCGTTTCTCGAATTTTTCACCGATATAACAAATTTAAGAAAATTTTCCTGTCAAAGCCCTGAATAAAGGATCAAGTCTCCTTTAACATAAAAAAATATTACAAATATTTTTAGTCTAACGAAAATGCTTGAGTTCATGTATAATTCTAACTTTCGCAGCATATAAACTTGAAATTACACGCTGTGAGAAAATGCAGAACACGGCGAGCTGCTAAATTTTCCCAAAAAGATATGATATGATGATAATGAGAAAAGGGGATCAAGTATCCCCGTTCTCCCCTACTGAAATGAAAAAAAAAAAAAAAAATTGAAAATGACAGAAATCAAAAGAGGTGATGAAATGGCAACATGACAAAAATCAAAATAAAAACACAAATGCTAAAAATGACAATGACAAAAATTTCTGGAAGAACTAAAAGAGACAAAAAGGTTCAAAATAAAAAAAAACCAAATAACATCATTGGAACAAATATTTCAAAAACAAAAAAAAAATTAAAGAAATGACAGAAATGTCAATATATCATTAAATTCACATCAATTTTTTTAATGCTAATTTAAAAATTTCACAAAACAAAAATGACAAAAATAAAAAAATTATGAAAAAGACATAAATAAAAAAAAAATGCCAAAAATGAAAAAAAAGACAAAAAAGACAAAAATGACAAAAATGACATATTACAAAATTTCAAAAACTACAAAATGACAAAAATGACAAAAATGACAAAAATGACAAAAATAATAAAAATGACAAAAAATTACAAAAATGACCAAATGACAAAAATAACAAAAATGACAAAAATGACAAAATGACAAACCGATAAAAATGATAAAAATGACAAAAATGGCAAAACTGACAAAAATTACAAAAATGATAAAAATGACAAATATGACAAATTTAATAAAAATGACAAAATGATAAAAATGACAGAAATGATAAAAATTTAATAAAAAATGATAAAATTGACAAAAATTAAATAAATGACAAAACTGACAAAAATGACAAAAAATACAAAAATGACACAAATGACAAAAATGAAAAAAATAACAAAAATGACAAAAACGACAAAATGACAAAAATTATACAAATATCAAAATTGACAAAAATAACAAAAAATAATCAAAATTATAAAAATGACAAAATTAAAAAATGACAAAAATGACAAAACTGATGAAAATGACAAAATGACAATATTACAAAAAATTAAAACATGACAAAAATGACAAGAAAAAACACGAATGACAAAAATTGCAAAAATGACAAAACTGACAAAAATGACAAGAATGAAAAAGAGAAAAATAACAAAACTGACAAAAATAACATAAATGATTAATATGACAAAAATGACAAAGTTACAAAAATTTCAAAAATTACAAAAATGACAAAAATGAAAAAAAAATAACAAAAATGACAAAATAACAAAAATTACAAAAATGACAAATAACAAAAATTACAAAAATCTCAAAAATGGCTAACATGGCAAAAGTGAAAAAAATGACAAAAATTACAAAACTGACAAAACTGACAAAAATGACATAAATGACAAAAATTAAAAAAAATCATAAAAAAATTACAAAACTGACAAAACTGACAAAATTGACAAAAATGATAAAAATGACAAAAATGACAAAAATGACACAAAAGACAAAAATGACAAAAATGAAAAAAAAATTACAAAAATTACAAAAATGAAGAAAATGAAAAATTTAAAAAAAATGACGAAAAAGAAAGAAAAATTACAAAAATGATAGAAATGACTAAAAAGTCAAGAAGGCTAAAAATGACAAAAATGATAAAAATAAAAAGAATGAAAAAAATGACAGAAATGAAAAAAATTTAAAAAAAAATAAAAAATGACACAAATGCGAAAAATGACAAAAATGACAAAAATGACAAAAATGATAAAAATGACAAAATGACACAAAACACAAAAATTTTAAAAGTGACAAAAATGATAAGAATGATAAAAATGACAAAATGAAGAAAATGAAAAAATTTAAAAAAATGACGAAAACGAAAAAAAATACTAAAATGACAGAAATGACAAAAAAGTCAAGAAGTCAAAAAATGACAAAAATGATAAAAATGAAAAGAATGACAAAAATGACAGAAATGAAAAAAATAAAAAAAAAATAAAAAAAATTACACAAATGCGAAAAATGACAAAAATGACAAAAATGACAAAAATGATAAAAATAACAAAAATGACAAAAATGACAAAATTGACAAAATTGACAAAAATGACAAAATCATTAAAATGACAAAAATAACAAAAACGACAAAATGACAAAATTGACTAAATGGACAAAATTGACAAAAATGACAAAAATGAAAAAAATGACAAAAATGACAAAAATGACAAAATTGACAAAATTGACAAAAATAATAAAAATTACAAAAATGACAAAAACGAAAAAAATGACAAAAATGACAAAAATGACGGAAATGACAAAAATGACAAATATTACAAAAATGATATAAATGACAAAAATAGATAAAAATGATAAAAACCACAAAAATGACAAAAATGACAAACTGACAAAAATTATTAAAATTACAAAAATGACAAAAAAAAAACAAAAATGACAAAAATGACAAAAATGATAAAAATGATAAAAATGACAAAAATGACAAAAATGACAAAAATGATAAAATAACAAAAATGTCAAAAATGACAAAAATGACAAAAAATGACAAAAATGACAAAAATGACAAAAATGACAAAAATGACAAAAATGACAAAAATGACAAAAATGACAAAAATGACAAAAATGACAAAAATGACAAAAATGACAAAAATGACAAAAATGACAAAAATAACAATAATGACAAAAATGACAAAAATGACAAAAATGACAAAAATGACAAAAATGACAAAAATGACAAAAATGACAAAAATGACAAAAATGACAAAAATGACAAAAATGACAAAAATGACAAAAATGACAAAAATGACAAAAATGGCAAAAATGACAAAAATGACAAAAATGACAAAAATAACAAAAATGACAAAAATGACAAAAATGACAAAAATGACAAAAATGACAAAAATGACAAAAATGACAAAAATGACAAAAATGACAAAAATGACAAAAATGACAAAAATGACAAAAATGACAAAAATGACAAAAATGACAAAAATGACAAAAATGATAAAAATGAAAAGAATGACAAAAATGACAAAAATGGCAGAAATGACAAAAATAAAAAAAAAATAAAAAAATTACACAAATGCGAAAAATGACAAAAATGACAAAAATGATAAAAATGACAAAAATGATAAAAATGACAAAAATGACAAAAATGACAAAAATGACAAAAATGACAAAAATGACAAAAATGGCAAAAATGACAAAAATGACAAAAATGATAAAAATGACAAAAATGACAAAAATGACAAAAATGACAAAAATGACAAAAATGACAAAAATGACAAAAATGACAAAAATGACAAAAATGACAAAAATGACAAAAATGACAAAAATGACAAAAATGACAAAAATGACAAAAATGACAAAAATGACAAAAATGACAAAAATGACAAAAATGACAAAAATGACAAAAATGACAAAAATGACAAAAATGACAAAAATGACAAAAATGACAAAAATGACAAAAATGACAAAAATGACAAAAATGACAAAAATGACAAAAATAACAAAAATAACAAAAATGACAAAAATGACAAAAATGACAAAAATGACAAAAATGACAAAAATGATAAAAATGACAAAAATGACAAAAATGACAAAAATGACAAAAATAACAAAAATGACAAAAATGACAAAAATGATAAAAATGATAAAAATGACAAAAATAACAAAATTGACAAAACTACAAAAATGACAAAACTGATAAAACTCACAAATATGACAAAAATGACAAAAATGACAAAAATGACAAAAATGACAAAAATGACAAAAATGACAAAAATGACAAAAATGACAAAAATGACAAAAATGACAAAAATGACAAAAATGACAAAAATGACAAAAATGACAAAAATGACAAAAATGGCAAAAATGACAAAAATGACAAAAATGACAAAAATTACAAAAATGACAAAAATGACAAAAATGACAAAAATGACAAAAATGACAAAAATGACAGAAATGACAAAAATAAAAGAAAATAAAAAAATTACACAAATGCGAAAAGTGACAAAAATGACAAAAATAACAAAAATGACAAAAATGACAAAATGACAAAATCATTAAAATGACAAAAATAACAAAAATGACAAAATGACAAAATTGACTAAATGGACAAAAATGACAAAAATGACAAAAATGACAAAAATGACAAAAATGACGAAAATGACAAAAATGACAAAAATCACAAAAATGACAAAAATGACAAAAATGACAAAAATGACAAAAATCACAAAAATCACAAAAATGAAAAAAATGACAAATATGACAAAAATGACAAATATGACAAAAATGACAAAAATGACAAAAATGATAAAAATGACAAAATGACACAAAAGACAAAAATTATAAAAGTGACAAAAATGACAAAAATGACAAAAGTGACAAAATTGACAAAAATGATAAAAATGACAAAAATGACAAAAATGAAGAAAATGAAAAAATTTAAAAAAATGACGGAAAAGAAAAAAAATTACTAAAATGACAGAAATGACAAAAAAGTCAAGAAGGCCAAAAATGACAAAAATGATAAAAATGAAAAGAATGACAAAAATGACAGAAATGACAAAAATAAAAAAAAATAAAAAAAATGACACAAATGCGAAAAGTGACAAAAATGACAAAAATGACAAAAATGACAAAAATGACAAAAATGACAAAAATGACAAAAATGACAAAAATGACAAAAATGACAAAAATGACAAAAATGACAAAAATGACAAAAATGACAAAAATGACAAAAATGACAAAAATGACAAAAATGACAAAAATGACAAAAATGACAAAAATGACAAAAATGACAAAAATGACGAAAATGACGAAAATGACAAAAATGACAAAAATGACAAAAATGACGAAAATGACAAAAATGACAAAAATGACAAAAATGACAAAAATGACAAAAATGACAAAAATGACAAAAATGACAAAAATGACAAAAATGACAAAAATGACAAAAATGACAAAAATGACAAAAATGACAAAAATGACAAAAATGACAAAAATGACAAAAATGACAAAAATGACAAAAATGACAAAAATGACAAAAATGACAAAAATGACAAAAATGACAAAAATGACAAAAATGACAAAAATGACAAAAATGACAAAAATGACAAAAATGACAAAAATGACAAAAATGACAAAAATGACAAAAATGACAAAAATGACAAAAATGACAAAAATGACAAAAATGACAAAAATGACAAAAATAACAAAAATGACAAAAATGACAAAAATGACAAAAATGACAAAAATGACGAAAATGACGAAAATGACAAAAATGACAAAAATGACAAAAATGACAAAAATGACAAAAATGACAAAAATGACAAAAATGACAAAAATGACAAAAATGACAAAAATGACAAAAATGACAAAAATGACAAAAATGACAAAAATGACAAAAATGACAAAAATGACAAAAATGACAAAAATGACAAAAATGACAAAAATGACAAAAATGACAAAAATGACAAAAATGACAAAAATGACAAAAATGACAAAAATGACAAAAATGACAAAAATGACAAAAATGACAAAAATGACAAAAATGACAAAAATGACAAAAATGACAAAAATGACAAAAATCACAAAAATGAAAAAAAATGATAAAAACGATGAAGACTAAAATGCAAAAATGACAAAAATGACAAACATGCCAAAATGACAAAAATGTTAAAAATGACAAAACTGACAAAAATGACATTGATGACAAAAATGTTAAAAGTGACAAAATTTACAAAAATGACAAAAATTACAAAAATTACAAAAATGAAAAAAATGACAAAAATGACAAAAATGACAAAAATGACAAAAATGACAAAATGACAAAAAAGACAAAAATGACAAATATGACAAAAATTTCCAAAATAACAAAAATGACAAAAATGGCAAAAATAACAAAAATGACAAAAATGACTGAAATGAAAAAAAATTTAAAAAATGACATAAATGACAAAAATGAAAAAAAGACAGAAATGACAAAAATGACAAAAATGACAAAAACAACAAAATGACAAAAATGCATAAATGACAAAACTCAAAAAATTGACAAAAGCAATAAAATGATAAAAATCACAAAAATGACAAAAATGAAAAAATTACAAAAATGACAAAAATGACTGAAATAAAGAAAAATGACAAAAATGAAAAAAGTGACAAAAATGACAAAAATAACAAAAATCACAAAAATGGCAAAAAATCTCAAATATTAGTTAAAAAGACTACAGTAGAGCTCCGCTAATCCAAGGTTGTCGGGGGAAGCATCACCTCGGTTTAATCGATATACATTGACAAACCCTATGCTTTAAGCTGGGTTCCACTGTATAATAATGGCAATATCGACAAAAAATGGAAAAAAAAATCGAAAATAAAACATAAACAAATATTTAAAAAAATGACAAAAACAACAGAAATGTCAAAAGTGATAAATGTGGCCAAAGTGACAAAGAATTTTTAAACTGTGAAAATTGGCAAACATGGTAAATGTAACTTAAATGACAAAAACTATAAAAAAGACCAAAAAAGACATAAGTTAAGAATATCAGAATTGACAACTATGACAAAAAATGACAAAATGTCAAAAATGATTGAAATGTCAAAAAAAATCACAAAAAATCAAAATTACACAAATGACAGAAACGATATTGAAGGAAATTATGACAAAAGTGAAGAAAATGACAAAAAAAAAACAAAACTGACAGAACATTATCAAAATTGACGAAAATGACAAAAAAAAAAAAAAAAAAAACACCAAAATTATAGAATGCTAAGAATGGAAAAAAATAAAAACAAAATTCAAAGAATGACAAACAATGCAACAAATATGACCAATACGCTAAAAATGACAAACAATATGAACACCAGAAATGGCAGAAGTTGTAAAAACGAAAAAAAATAGCAAAGAAAAAAAAACAACATGTGACAAAAATTGGAAAAAAAAATATGAAAATGATAAATACGATAAAATGACGAGGATGATAAAAACATGAATTAAAAACTTCACCAAATTAAATTTGTTTGGAAAAAACGGGGAAAAAGGTAAGAAGGAAACAAAACCAAAAGGAACCAAAAATGGAAAAAAGTCATGTATGGTGAAAGATTTAAGAATGACAAAAACAAAAAACAAATGTATGAAACGGTGAACAGACAAAACGTTGGAAAAAATTTCAAATACTTACTGAAAACTTTGGTCATTTTTTCATATTTCAGTTTTTTTCGCCATTTTTGTCAATTTTGTTTTTATTGTCATTTCTGAGTCATCACATCTTTTTTTTTTTCAATTTTGCAGTTTTAGGTATATTTTGAAATATATTAATTTGTTTTGTCGTCCATGACTTTTGCCATTAAATTAGATCAAAATTGAGTGTCGATTCCAAAATCTACTTATTTTTAAACCGAAAATTGCAGTGATTTGTTCTGCAAAAAAGGGTTTTGAATAGTGAAAAAAGTTTCATGAAAAGAACACAAGAGAATTTTGCTCATGCTACAATCAAAATTCTCAAAAGTTTTCGTAAGCAAACGATGGTGTTTAATGAGTAGGTAATAAGGTTTCAAAAAATCAATAATTTTTTTTTAAGATTGCTTGGAAGCTAAACAAATTGCTTTTTATTTATTTTTTTTTTTTCATTACACTTGAAAATACGTTATGAAATTCTTATAACTTTGTCGAGAGCTTATGGGTACAAATTTATCGAACACAGGAAATTTTATCCCAAAATGATACATCAAGGCTTATTTTTATCCCTCAAAATAAGTGATACTATGCTAAGGGTCATTTACGACAAGAGGATTGGAATTTATAATTGCTTTTACGAAAGAAATTGTCCGTTCAATTTGGAGAAATTTAGAAAACTTTTGATGAGTTATTCTTGTCTGAAAAACAGAAAACGAGGAGTGAACTGAATTTCGAGAATTAGCTACTTGAACATCTTTCTTTTCAAATTTCAATTGACTTCATCAAGTCATCTGTTGACTTCAAACCAACAATGTCACTTTGTTGCAAACAGGATTTGCCACGTGGGTGCTTTAAGTTTAAAATTGAGCGAAATGGGTTCCACCTAAAAACTTCATCAGTTAAAATGTACAAGCGCATGCACTTACTAAAACTCTTTTTTCTTTTCTACAGAAATTCATCAGCGACTTGCTGGACCGGGCAAAAACCCTTTGAGCTGGGCTGGTCATTTCGGTTTAAGCTTCTCTGGAAAAAAAAAATAGCAGAGCAACAGCAGCAGCAGCAAACTATCAACACTAAAATAAAAAAACACAAGTGAGGTGTGAGAGAGAAAATTTTAAAATGTAAAACTTGACAGCTAAATAAGGGACAGGATTTAAGCAAGAAAATGCAAATTCGTCGTCAATAAAGAAGTTTTTGATATTTCCTTGTAGCTATTGGAAGACAGTAAGGATAAATCTGCGAATTTGTTCGATTTTCTGTAGGTACTCTATGTGAATGTTTCTCTTCCATTTTTGTTTAGCACTAGACTTTAAGCAATGCCACTAGGGTGGCTGGAAAGTAAAATGAAAAACTTTAAGCTAAAAGAAAACCTCACATAGAGACAATTGAAAGCAGACCGGCGATCAGCAAATGGGCGCTAGAATGAGAAAGATTAGATTTTTCTCCAAAGAATACTTGGTAGTGATTAGTAGAAATCTTTAAAATTAGCATCAGTCGAGTGAAATGAAACAAAAAGAAATACAGAAATATTAATATGCGATACAAATTAAGTTGTAAGTAATTTAACGGCTAAGCGAAACAGCAACAACAACAAAAAAAACACCTACACACACATACACTATTGAAGCAGTTTGTTAACTTTCTGATGTTTCTATGTTTAAGTTTTCTCAATCAAAATCTCCTATAAGCTATGTATAGTTTAGTGCTTATTTTATGTCGGCTAGCATCCAGTTAATCGCGTTTGGAGTCCAGAGCAACTCGTTCGTATTGTTTTTGATCACCCTCTTTCATAGGGTAAAAACCCTCGGAACACCACTGCCAGAAGAATTTTAAGCCATCTGGCCATATTGAAATCAACCGAATCTGCTCAAGAGGAGAGAGACTTGAATTAGGTGGAAGCGAGAGGCAGTTTAAAAATCGTATGTTTTTGAAAACAAGAAATTTGTCGAAGTATAATTTGCTCAAACATCAACATCACAATACAGTCTCCTCGATAGTGAAGTGATCGATTAGAACAATTTTGTAAAACACTGACAAAAACGAACGACGTGACAATGTCACAAAAACAACTTAAAATGTTGATTAGTAAACCAATAGTGGGAAAAAATGTAACACAAAGTAGAACCTCTAGGAAACATCTTCCTCTCGCAGAATTAGGGCAAAATCTACCTAGTACATATGCAAATTTACAATCATCTATCATCGAAGCTAGTTTACCATATTTGTTCTCCTTCGTATTGTGTAAGCTTGAAATATACTAAACTAAACTCAACATTGTATCAGCTATCCTGAATTCGTGATTATCCCTAAAGTTAAGCTCATCTTATCATCTGCACATCATCATATCATCGAATTAGACAAAGCAACAACAAAAAAAACAACACCTTAAGACCTAAGAATGAAATAATCTTAGCACTATTCACACGTATTACTTCTTATTACGAAAAAAAAAAATGCAAACAATATCAAATCTATAGCTAATGAAGAATCAAGCCAACATGTTTCGTAGTGTTCTCATTGTTCAAAGTATTCCAAATGTGCTGTCAAACTGAAATAGGCTCACCAAATTCCGCAAAACAATGCTCCTCCAGTAAAAACACAATAGAAACCCCTCCGCTTTGGAAAAAAAACCAGCACCCTGCGTAGTGTTAATAGACCCGGACAAACAACAAATCTCAACTCGTTAATACTGTGAGCTACAAATGAATTTAAAAAGGCAAACATAATTACTACTCTTGAAAACACCTGACGGGGCATAGCTTTAGCTTTTATGAAGACATACAAGTGAAGAGAATTAAAACATGAACACAAAAAAAGCAAACATATATTGATAAATTTGATTTAGGTACCCAAACGAGCAAAAAAAAAAATCGAAATAAAAAAACCCATTTCCCCACGCAGACACACACACACGTAATTGTACTGGAAATGTGACAAATATGAAACTTTAAAACTCTTTTACTGAATATCCGAATTTTTTCTTCTTCAACTAGGTCTAATTAACAGACTTTTGATATTTGGTGAATGTTGAAATGTCTAGTTTTGGTTTATTCAGATAGATTTTTCGTCCTAATTCAAAGCAGCAACAGTTCTAGAAACAAAAATCGTTAAGAAGATTTCGATCGACAAACCGTTTCGATCACGGTGTGTTGCTGTCCTTTCTAAATGCTTTATTACTGATGCAATTACCCAGTAGCGGAGATGAAAAACACAAAACAATAAATACACGATGATTTCCCGTATAAAATTCCCCTCACTTTTCCCTAACGAAATTTCCACTAGAGGCTACAACCTGCCCAATTCAATTCCTCAGAGCGGCACCCTCTTCGCGCCAGGAGGACGATGACGACGACTCGATCGCGGAACGACCTGCTCCTGCTCCATTCAGCAGCTCCTCTTCGATGTTGCCGAGCGCGTTCTGATACTCGGTGATCTCCAGGGCTTCCCATTCGGCCTTGAAAGCTGCCTTCGGGTCCTGGGGCATGGCGACGGCCGCCCCGGACATCTGGTCCTGCATCGACTGGGTCTGGTCGGCCGCTGAAGATTAAAGGGGAAAACGATTTCAGAATTTTTTTCCTTCAAGTCCATAAAGATTATTTTAAAGTTCATTAAAATTCGTGACGGCCGCAATACAAGAAAAACAGTAATTTTAAACGTTTTTACATTTTTTTTTTTCAAAAAAGCCTTCAAATTTGTTACTAGAAAACTGAATTAAAAAACTAATTTATAACCAATAGCTTCAACAATCATTTTGAATGTTCTGAATATAAATGTATGAAAAAATATCACATTTTCACTATAGAAATACTTAGGAACATTTTTATTTAAAAAAAGTTTCTATAAAAAGGAAAATGGAAAAGTTATTAAAATATGATTTTTTTAAGTGAAAATATTAATAAGTTTAAAAAAAATCATCCATAAATAAGATATTTAGTTCCAGATTTCAGATAAAGACTCAGATTTTGCAAGCCGATTTCCGATTTCTTATTCAAATTTCAGCTTGACATTTCAGTCTTCGATTTTAAATCCTGATTCATATTTCAGGTTTCAAATTCAGATGTCAAATTACAGATTCCCATTTCAGATAAAGATTAGAGATTTTAGATTCATATTTCAGGTTCAGATATCAGATTCAGATTTCAGATTCAGATTCAGATTTCGAATTCAAATTTCAGATTCAGAAACCGATTTCAGATTAAGATTTCAGATTTGAGATTCAGATTTCAGATTCAGATTTCAGATTTCAGATTCAGATTTCAGAATAAGCTTTTTTTTTTTTTTTGTAAATTATTTATTTGAAACGGCTCATACCTTTAGGCTTTAAGGAGCCAAACTCGTTTTGTTTGATTACAATTGTGTACTTAGATCTAGTTCACTTTTTTTTTTTTGAAGAAAAAGAAAGATAGAAAGGGAAATATGAAAATAAAGAGAATTATAGTCGAAGATCGATAGCTTTTAGGAAAAGGTATATCTCGAACATATAGTCCAAGTCCATCATACCTAATACATCCCTCACTGGAACGTCGGGTGTAGCAATATTTAAACGATAGAGTACCGCATTCATGGAATAATGATTGGACATGAGACGGGAAAATATACGAATAAAATCCCGAGTCAGGTTCAATCTATTAAACCAGGGTTTAAGGCTTACCTTTGGGATAATCGAGTGGAACCACCGACCCAACTCATCCTCGTCCCATCTACGCTGCCAGTTGACAAGAGAGTTTCTTCGAGCCAAGAAGTAAAATTCGTTGAATACGATTTCACGCTGGTAAATGTTGCCTTCCATCGCACCCACTTTTGCAAGGGAATCTGCCCTCTCATTGCCTGCTATTGAGCAATGTGAGGGGACCCAGATAAAGGTGATAGAAAAGCAACGTCTTGATAAAGTGGTCAATATATCTCGTATCATTTCGAGGAAGTACGGCGTGAATTTTCCTGGTTTTATAGAGCGGATTGCTTCAACAGAGCTGAGACTATCAGTTATAATATAGTAGTGTTCAATAGGTCGTGTGGCGATACTATTCAAAGCCCAGTGAATAGCTGCTAACTCTGCAACATATACAGAGCATGGTGACTGGAGACTGTGAGATGCGCTGGATATTTCGTTGAACACTCCAAATCCTGTTGTTTCCTCTATAAGTGATCCATCGGTAAAGTACATTTTATCAGCATCGACGTGTCTATATTTAGCTTCGAAAATTCTTGGAATCAGAAGAGGACGATGCGGATCCGGGATTCCACGAATTTCCTGCTGCATAGACAAATCAAACTGGACAGAAGAATGATCGTAGTCTGGGCTACAAACACGAGTTGGAGAATACGAAGAAGGGTTTACCTGCATTGACATGAGGATATGGTATATAGACATAAATCTGGTTTGAACATTTTGCTCAAGTAACCTTTCGAAATTTACAATCACCAATGGGTTCATGACCTCACACCTGATGAGGAACCGAAGTGATAGTAAATTGAATCGATCTTTCAAAGGGAGTATTCCTGCCAAAACTTCAAGACTCATGTTGTGTGTTGAGGGCATACAGCCCAAAGCGATACGGAGACAACGGTATTGGATACGCTCTAGTTTGATGAGGTGAGTTTTGGCAGCTGACTGGAAACAGAAGCTACCATATTCCATAACGGATAGAATAGTTGTTCGATACAATTTGATAAGATCTTCTGGATGGGCTCCCCACCAGGTGCCAGTAATTGATCGGAGAAAATTGATTCTTTGTTGGCATTTTCCTTTCAGATACTCAATGTGGGCTCTCCAGGTACACTTGGAATCAAACCAAACCCCAAGATACTTGAAACTCCTCGATTGAGTGATCGTTCTGCCTAGGAGTTGAAGCTTAGGTTGAGCAGGTCTACGTTTCTTAGAGAAAACAACCATTTCCGTTTTCTGAGGGGAAAACTCAATCCCAAGCCCCAAAGCCCAGGAAGACAATCTGTCTAAAGTATCTTGTAAAGGCCTGTGCAGATGAGACTCAGTAGATCCTGTGACAGACACTACTCCGTCATCTGCAAGTTGTCTTAGAGTGCAGCCTTCAGAGAGACAGCTGTCGATGTCACTCACATAAAAGTTGTACAAAAGTGGACTCAAACATGAACCCTGTGGGAGGCCCATGTAAGATGTTCTTCTAACTGCAAAATCTCCGTGAGCAAAGTTCAAATGTTTCTCACAAAGTAAGCTGTATAAGATGTTGTTCAATAGAGGAGGCAGACCCCGGGAGTGCAACTTGTCTGACAAAACCTCTATTGAGACTGCATCAAAAGCTCCTTTTATGTCTAGAAACACTGAAGCCATTTGCTCACGTTTTGCGTACGCCATTTGTATCTCTGAAGACAGCAAAGCAAGGCAATCGTTTGTCCCTTTGCCCCTTCGAAACCCAAATTGAGTATCTGAAAGGAGACCATTTGTTTCTACCCATTTGTCCAAACGAAACAATATCATTTTCTCCATCAATTTGCGTATACAAGACAACATCGCTATTGGACGGTAAGAGTTGGGATCAGACGCTGGTTTTCCGGGCTTTTGGATAGCAATGACTCTCACTTGTCTCCAATCTTGGGGAACAATGTTATGCTCCAAGAATTGGTTAAATAAATTTAACAAGCGAAATTTTGCAGCATCCGGAAGGTTTTTCAACAAGTTAAATTTGATTTCATCAATTCCCGGAGCTGAATTGTTGCAAGAGAGGAGGGCAAGTGAGAATTCGACCATCGAAAAGCTTGAGTCTAGACCACTATCAGACCTATCAGGAGGCACGTTCCGGATTATTTTTTGCACAGGTGTAGAATCTGGACAGACTTTCCGTGCGAATTTAAATATCCACCTATGTGAATATTCCTCACTTTCATTTGTAGATGATCGATTACGCATGCTTCGTGCCACTTTCCACAAAGTACTTAAGGATGTTTCACGCGATAACCCACTAACAAAATTCCTCCAATACGCCTTTTTCTTCCCCTTGGTTAACTTTTTAAACTGATTTTCAAGGGAAACGTAAGCTTCAAAATGGACAAGAGTTCCATGTTTTCGAAATTCTTTAAATGCTATTGATTTGTCCTTATAAAGCTTAGAACACTGAGGGTCCCACCATGGATTAGGAGGCCTTCGATGAATAGATGATTCTGGGATGGGTTTTGTTTGAGCGTCAACTGCACTATCGTGTATCAGACAAGAAAGAAAGTGGTACTCCTCCAAAGGAGGTAAAACGTGCATAGAGTCGATGGCGGTTTTAATTGTGTCCGAGTACTTTTTCCAGTCGATGTGTCTTGTAAGGTCATATGTCATATTTATTGTGTTCGAAGAGCTGACCCCATTGGTGATAGTAATTTCGATAGGTAAGTGATCACTACCATTCGAATCATGGACTACCTTCCACTGGCAATCAAATGATAGTGAATTTGAGCAGAGTGAGAGGTCAATTGCACTTTGTCTTGCAGGAGGTTTAGGTACCCGTGTTTTTTCACCCGTGTTCAATACTGTTAAATTGAAACTGTCGCAAATGTCATAGATAAGAGTAGAACGACTATCGTCAATTTGTTCTCCCCAGACAGTTCCATGTGAATTGAAGTCACCCAGGATCAACCTTGGCTCAGGGAGCACTGAGCACAGGTCCTCTAGGTGATTTCGATCCACTGCAACTCTCTGAGGCCAGTACAAACTGACAACACATAAGTCCTTACCTCTTATTGTTGTATGACATGCAACAGCTTCAATTCCGCCTGATAAAGGAAGGTGAATTCTATAAAAAGAGTGGCACTTATTGATCCCCAAAAGCACCCCTCCATAAGAATCGTCACGATCCAGACGGATAATATTAAAATTGTGGAATGAGATGTTAGATTGAGAAGATAGCCAAGTTTCGGACAATGCAAAGATATCACAGTTTGTTTTATGAAGTAAATAATTCAATGAATCCAATTTTGGAATAAGACTACGACAATTCCACTGTAGTACAGTGATATCTCCGACCTCTCGGCGTAAATTAGCCATCGAGAGATACAAACACTGAAAGGAGGGGCCAAGTTTGCATCAATTGCTTTAAAAATGTCTTTAATACAGGAAGCATTGCAAATACAATGTCTTTCACGGGTTCTGATACATTAAAACACGAAAAAAATCCGTTCAAAATGTCAGTCAACTTAAAGAGCCCAGACTGAGTCGTTGATTCTGGCATCACGTTTGGGGTTTGGGTTTGCGAAGCTCCCGCAGCTGTTGGTTTATTCTGCAGTGGTGCGTTTCCGCGGAAACCTGGAGGAACTTGTTTTTCCTTTTCAGCAGCAGTCGACTTTTTCTCGTTTCTATTGGAAGAGACAACCGTAGCTATTTTAGCTGGTATTTTCGGAAAAGGCGCCTTTGTTCGCTTCCGAGAGCCTCCTGCAACGAAGACTGGCTGAACTTCATCAGCCGTATCTGTGTCTTCATTGTCAACTGACAGCACAGAAAAAATGTTACTGGTCTGAGGTTGGACCGGTGGAGAGGCGCTCTTTAATATGGCGGCATAAGAACGCTTGGAGCGTTCTTTTAAAGAGCGCCTCTGTTTATCCCAGCTTGCCTGAAATGCCTCGCAGGAGGAGATATCATGGGGTGAGCCCCCGCAATAGACGCATTTTTGCTCAACTGCTGAGCATGCTCCTTCCCCATGATTCTCCCCACAATGCAAGCATCGCTTCTTGTTGCAGCAATGCGAAGCAGTATGCCCCAACTTGATGCAATTCTTGCATTGCATTGGGCGAGGCACATAAAGGCGTACTGGAAGCCTTAAAATTCCGTCAATCAAGACGTAATGAGGGAGGGCTGTTCCTGCAAATGTAACCCGAATCGAGGCTGAAGGCGAATACTTGGTAACGCCATCAACGACGGAGGCAGTCATGAGTTGGCGACAATCCAAGATTCCGACCGAAGTCGAATCAAGGCTCTTGAACTTACCTACGCCGTGAGACTTAACGTATTCAGCCTCCAAACTCGATTCGGTGATCACACCCTCGATCTCTACGTCTCGAGATGGAATATAGAGCTGATACTCTAAATTAAAAAAATTACTGGCAAGAATTCCGTTTGCGGCCTTCCGGTCGGCCACAACAACGCGCAATTTGTTCGGACGTACATTGGAAACACTGGTAACGGAGGACCACCTAGCCAGATCTTTCGTGATCTGCACTAAATTTAATGGTTTTCCGTTAGTTTTGGGCCGGATGAAAACCACCCCCGGCCCAGAAGAGGATGAATTATCAGGATAAACTCGGAGTCGGGTTGTTTTTCTCGCAGCTGCAGATGGAGTAGCAATATCAACTGGCGGAGAAGGATGAGCATTCGAAAAACCAGCTACAGCTGAATCCTCCAGATGCTCCTCATCCTCATAGATGATTTGCTCACCATCCACCTCTGGCGGGTCCGACCCCCCGCCTTCGCTCATATTTCATGAAAATAAAAGCGAAGCTCAATTTGATCGAAATATTTAATAGAGAAAAAATAGAATTAGAAAAAGAGAAAAGTAAGAAAAGTATAACAAACTTGATTTTTGTTTTGATTGGCTCCTTCAGTGGTGATCCCAACCACGTGGTCCTTCTTCGAAGATGGCTGCCACGTCAAGTCTCGGCTCGAGCAAGAACGACCAGATTGATGATGATGATGAGTCAAACAATGGCGGCGGCCCTCGTGGTGACCAGTTGAGGGCAGTCAGCTAGCCAGAAAAAAACCTTTTTTTTTGTCGACCAACACTATAATAGCACCACTTTGGCGAGCTGGGGTCTGCCTTTGGCAGAAAAACGTATAGCGCGGTACAAAACACCGTATTAAACGCCCGAACGGAACGAAACACCCGGATATATTGGACGAAATCTCGAAACGCGACTGTTCACTATGAGCGATACGAGACGAATGCAGAATAAGCTTTCAGATTTTAAATTCAAAGTTCAGATTCAGATTTGAGATTAAAGATTCTGATTTCAGATTTCATTTTCTGATTCAGATTTTCAGATTTCAGATTTCAAATTCAGGTTCCAGAATCTGAATTCAGATTCTGACTTCTGATACAGTTTTCAAATTCAGATTTAAGAATCAAATTTTAGATTCAGATTCAGATTAAGATTTCAGATTCAGATTTCTATTTCAAATTCAGATTAAGATTTCATATTCAGATTCAGATTTCAAATTCAGATTAAGACTCAAATTCAGATTTCAGATTCAGATTTCGAACTCAAATTTCAGATTCAGAATCCGATTTCAGATTGAGATTCAGATTTCAGATTCAGTTTCAGATTTGATATTCAGATTTCAGATTCAGATTTTAGATTCAGATTTCAGATTCAGATTTCAGATTCAGATTTCAGATTCAGATTCAGATTTCAGATTTCAGATTTCAGATTCAGATTTAAGATTTCAGATTCAGATTTCATATTCAGATTTGAGATTCAGTCTTCAGATTTCAAATTCAGATTCAGATTTCAGATTTCAAATTCAGATTTCCGAATAAGCTTTCAGATTTTAAATTAAAATTTCAGATTCAGATTTGAGATTTAAGATTCAGATTTTAGATTTAATTTTCAGATTCAGATTTTCAGATTTAAGATTTCAAATTCAGGTTCTAGAATCAGAATTCAGATTTGGTTTTCTGCAAATTCAGATTAAAGATTCAATTTTAGATTGAGATTCAGATTTCGAATTCAAATTTCAGATTCAGATTTCAAATTCAGATTTCAGATTCAGATTCAGATTTTTTTTTTTTTTTGAAAGTAAATTTTTCGGTTATCAGTCAACTCAAGTTGACTGATAGCCGAAAAATTTACTTTCAAAAAACTTATTTAACAGTCGAAAATCAATACCGAGATTCAGATTTGAGATTTCAGATTTCAGATTCAGATGTCAGATTCAGATTTCAGATTCAGATTTCAGATTCAGATTTCAGATTCAGATTTCAGATTCAGATTTCAGATTTCAGATTCAGATTCAGATTTCAGAAACAAATTTCAGATTCAGATTTGAGATTCAGATTTCAGATTCAGATTCAGATTTCAGATTTCAGATTCAGATCTTAGATTCAGATCTTAGATTCAGATTTCAGAATCAGATTTCAGATTCAAATTTCAGATTCAGATTTTAGATTCAGATTCAGATTTCCGATTCAGATTTCAGATTCAGATTCAGATTCAGATTTCAAATTCAAAATTCAAATTTAGATTCATATTTCAAATTCAGATTTCAGATTCAAATTTCAGATTTCAGATTCAGATTCACATTTCAGAATAGCTTTCAGATTTCAGAGTTAAGATTTTAGATTAAGATTTCAGATTCTGATTTTAGATTTCATATTTCGGATCCAGATTCAGATTTCAAAATAAGCTTTCAGATTTCAAAATAAGCTTCCATATTTCAAATGAAGATGGCAGATACAGTTTCAGATTGAGATTTGAGATTCAAATTCAGATTTCAGATTTCAGAATTCAGATTCAGATTTCAGAATAAGCCTTCATATTTTTAATTCAAATTTTAGATTCAGATTTCATTTTCAGAATCAGATTTTAGATTTCAAAATCATGTTCTAGAATCAGAATTCAGATTCGGATTTCTGATAGTTTTTAAATTCAGGTTTAAGATTCAAATTTTAGACTCAGATTTCTGAAACAGTTTTCAAATTCAGATTTTTGATTCAGATTTCTGATTTAGTTTACAGACACAGATTCCGATTTAAGATCTAGATTTCAGATTCAGATTTCGCACTCCATACATATTTCAAATTCGGATGTCAGTTTCTCGGAAAAAGTGCCTCTGCTCCAAGAATTGAACCAACTTACCATTGTTTTCTCCCAGCACCAGGGTGTAGATGCTTCGTAGACCGAAAACGTTCAAGAAGTACCAGGAAGCCGACGAAACCCAAGCCGCGTCTAGAGAAACCAGTTCGATTCCGCGCTGCAGCATTGGTTTGAAGCGCAAGGTTAGCGGAAATGGAACCTTGGTGGTGACGAATCCGGAGAACATCCAGTTAATCCACCCACCGATGACAATCATCGGCAGCACGTTGATGAAGTTGCCCTTGACCAGATCCGACAGCATGGCGGTGGAATTGGTACTAGGGGGAGCTCGCTTTTGCGTTTTGAAGTAACCAGTTTCCTCGTTGTTGAAGTAGTGCCGTCTCATGGCGAACGATTGGGGCGTCAAATATTGGCCGTTCTCCCGCAAAAGTCGGGCCCGAATCATTGCTTGGCTAGAAGGGAATACGTTCGTTACTAGATTGTTGCTTATGTCTTTACCTTTAAGAATAATTTTTACCTGTCTTGAATCTGGGTCAGTTCCACTTTTTTCTGGGAAGTAATCAATATCGAAAAGTAGTGACGGATTATTCCAACCAGAAAGGTGATGACCACAATAGGCAAGAACACCCAGCCTCGGATGTTCGGGTCGATAAGGAGCTCTGCCATCCTATTCGGTTGCTGCTATCGAACACTTGAAGTACAAAGATTTTAATTGAGATTAATTAAAAAATAGTACGAGCGACCGATGAGGATTCCTCAATTTTTCAATATTTTCACGCGCACAGCTGATAACAAATGACAGCTCGAGTGTTCGATGACTGGTCTATCAATAAATTGCGAGTCGGTGAGTTGTTGGTTTTACCGAACGGCAAAAAGTTTTTTTTTAAATCCAAAGTGTAAACAAACGCTCTGCCACCGCTCGTAAATTGTTACAAATTTAACCGGTAAGTTGAATAATTATTTGTAATATTAACTATCGAATAAGTTCTTTGGTCTGTACATTAAAATATCCAAACAACAGTTCGAAAATCAAGCGGACATTGAATTTACGATCGAACTTGATATTCAAAACAGTTGATGTAAATTTTTTTCTAGATTTTAGAGCGCTTTCAGTACACTATAACATTCTGTAATTCAATAGGTGGGAAATACTAAAATCAAAGTGGTACTCAAAATTAGATGAAAATGAGTAATTTTCAAAGTTGTAACTCGCTCCTGGAGAAATTTGACCATCAAATTTGTGAAAAATAAGCTGTGATTTTTTCCTGATAAAAATAAGTTGCGGGTTGAGTTTTTAGAGAAATTTAATGTTATTTGATTTTTCGGGATGAATAAACCTACTTGGATTAAAATCCCTGAGAAAAAAAATATTTAAAAAAATGTTATTTGATTCATTTATTGAAATTACGGTAGCTTGGTGTTTTTGTTGCCATTATAAAAATACCTTAGTTTTTGTAGTTTTTGACTTTTTTTTGTTTTGTTTTGATAGTCGTTTTACCATATTTATGGCATTTGCGAGTTTATTAATAACAACGTTGCAGTTGGTGAACAGTTTTTAAAAAATTTATCCGATACAACTGTGTTCGATGTGGGCTCGAACTAGCGGGCATCGGCTCAGGAGGCAACCGACTTGCCAACTGAGCTATATCACAAGCCCAGTAGTTTTTGAATGAATTTTCGCAAAAAAATACATTTAAAATGATCGCTGAAGATTTTTGAAAGCTAAATTTACGAAAGTCTGTTATGAAAGGCCCTCAAACTAGTCAAAATCAACTCTTAAATTCTCGGAAAAATGTGAATTTCATTGCCTTTTGACATGTGACTAGCTCTTGAAGACCCTATGATTTGAAAAAAAAGTTTAAGAGGTTTTATTTGAGACACGACCGCAAAGTCAACGTAGAATTACGAAAGCCGGTTTTGTGTCAATATAATTTTTTGATAAATTTGTAAGCATATAGCTCATAACAAATCCGTGAATGAAAACGAAAATATTCTTATAGGTACTGTGTGTTCAATGTCAATGTCTGGAGTTTTCGTTTTGAATTTTCAGCTCAAATAAAGCTGGTCGGTTTAATATGAATTTTCTATAACGGTCAACAGAACAATTTGTAAAACTTAACTGTTGCGTACCCAAAGGCGAAATAAAACTACGGGTAAGCGTTGTCAATCAAAACTCTATATGTTGTCGCTAAGATGCATTGCGCCCGGTACTTATGCAACCAATGCGAGGAACATGCGAGCTTTGTATCAAACGCTTGAGATAAAAGCTCACGGCGGCAGTGCAGAGTTGGAAATTGGCCTGTTTTTTTAAATAATGATTTTTTAATTTTCTCATAATTTATTTTAGCCAATTTTTCTTTTTCATTGATTTGAAAAGCTAAGCTGAAGAAATACAAAAATTGAAATAATCATTTATTTGATAAATCAGCTCTTTAACCCCAAAATCCAATAATATTCTGATAAATCAACACCTGAAACAGCTTCTAGGATAGCTTTCAATCATATTGTTTGCTTAGTGCATAGAAAGATGCACATTAATTGTACATATTCCATGCGTGCATGTAAACAGAAGGTTTCGAAAGAGTTTTTAATTTTGAATACCTATGCAAAGCACAGAGAACAGAGGTCGGGCTGGAGCTCAAAACTTGTGTAAAAATGCCAACCGTTATTTTAAAGAAAAAAGTTACTCAGCATATAGCCACTAGATGTCGCTAAAAACAAACTTAACGAAGATTTGTTTATTTTCGTTAAACATGCACGCTAAGGTGAAAATCACTTTCAAGCTTTAATGTACAACCTGTCTGAACATTTTTGAATGGTTATTTGGTATTCAACATCCATCGCATGAACTTATGAAATTGAATAAAAAAATATAAAAGTTTCATTTCGACAAAGTTTTAGATGGTTTACTTACTAACTTGATCGGCAGTTATCGGTCCAACATTTTAGAGGAATGGCTGTAAAATCTTTATCTTTTGTTTGCATTTTACGTGCAATAAAGTTGATGAACTATAATTATCAACAAGAAAAATGCAATTTTTCTTCATATATTTTACAGAGGCATTGATAACACTGGTCTACCAAATTTACTTTTTCCGAGATGCACATAGTTATGATTTATTTGGAGGCGTCTTAGGTTTTTTCTTCTAGGAGCTCTCATTTTTTTTTTTACTTTTGAAGCAAAATAGAAATCCTTGAAGAAAAAATGTAGACCTAAAAGCCACGCAACGCATCCAAGAAGAATAAAGAAACCTTAATTTATTAGAGGATAACAAATTGATTCAAAATTAGTATTTTTTCATAAAGGTGTGTTGGTTTGTCAGTTACAAATGATTAATTTACTAGAAACTAAGGAATTTGAGCATTTCCAAGCGCCTAAATATTAGAATTTAGAACACCAGACACTTAAATATTTGTTTTGAATCGTAGGGAACAAAAATGGTGTGTAAAAAATGTGTAAATTTTAAATAGTATTCAAAACCAACCATTGAACGATTGATTGTATGATTTGCAGTGATAAAAACGCTCATTTGAGCTTCAGGATTCAAACATATTGAAACTCTAGCCAACTTTTTTTATGCATCGATTCCTACAGTTACATTTTATGTGAGTAAAATGTAAAACTAGTAGATAAATTAAAAATAGTGAGAAAATTGGAGCGTGTGAAACGCAAATTTTTATGTAAACAATAACTTTCGACCACGTGGCGAAGAAAATTCAAAACATTATCAGGGATGCCAATTTGATGAAAATTTCTTTTTTCCTAAGAAATCTTGGGCCACAATTCGATTTACATTACTTTGCGATTTTGAATTCCTCTAAAGAAATGCTATCTAGAGTAATGATACCAGATTGGTCGGTTTTATTTACAAGCTTACGCGGACTTTCAAAGAAAAAATTTAGGAAAGCGAGGTTTGGGGGTGGTATGGATTTCGAGGAAGAAAGCTCGGTTTTTACTGGGATATATATACAATTTTGGCGAAATCAAAACCAAAAGCTCCAATAAAACTAACGATTTATGATTTTTGCATCAAATAACAATTTTTACTTAATCAAATTGAACTTATAACCATTCAATAAAATTATCAATAAAATCAATGCCACTGAGGTGTCTCGAGAAAAAAAAATTCATGTTCACTCCTGAAACTGATCAGCCCGGTTTTTAATTCTAAAATTTTGAGTTCCTATGATTTTGTAAAGATTTCTGGTAAAAATGTCCGGGTTTGTTCGACCTGGAAAGGTTAATCATGTGACATTTTGGATTTTGTCACTGTCGCAAATATATCCAAAACCCTTTTAGATTTCACACCCAATCGATTTCCAATTCCAATCGAAAATATAAATCCCTCTAAAAATTAACTTAATTATAATATTGGTTGCGTTTTAGGAAGTTGATGAGGATTAGTTGCATAAGACTGAAAGCAGTTAAAAACACCTGGCAGCCCTGTTCAGTAACGGGGCAGTTCGTTTAATTTTCGTTCAATTAGCAATCAGCACCATCTAGTGGCTATATGCCGAGTAATATTTCAACGAAATACTAACGTATTTGGATTCAAATTCTTACACACGTTTTCGGCTCATTTTTGTTCTGGGCCAGACCTCTGTTCTCTGTGTGCAAAGTTTAAAAGCGGTTCATTCGTCCATGATTTTGCAAATGCTTTTAATTTATTTGCAATAACTATTCGAGAAGAAAATTGCTGCAAATAATTACAGGTTCATTACACGTGTATTATAAATAAAAAAATCGTACTCATTTTTCAAGATTGACATCTGACACTTGACGCTGCCTTTCATCCATACGCTTGACTCAGGGCGAAAGAGAAACAAGTTTTTTGGAAACTCTGCCTCATGCTCATGCGTTTCTCTCAGTATCGAGTTGCTTTCTCCCATTCTCGCATAGCAATCGCTAGCGTAAAAAGGTGTACTGACATGGCATTTTAGATTAGTCTAGCATGTTAAAACTAGCCAAGACTAACAAAACAGGGCCAAGAATACAGAAAGAGTAACGTCTGACATTCTATTTTTGCATAATGGTTTGGGGAAAAGCGGGTGACATGCATGTGCTAGGCGTGAGATGTATGTGTGTGTGTTGGATGTGAGTAATGTTTGAAATGTGTTAATTAAATAGCGTGTGCGTGTAATAATGGAAAATATAAGTGGCAAGTAGAAAAAGATGAATGTTGAATATGAATTATTTGTAGTGTACGACCACGGTGGACAATATAATAAGGTGATATCTTCCCGATGATGTCGTCATTACTATCCATCTAGTGATCAGATTATTCTCCGCGCGCGAAACTTTTTGCCCGGCTCGATATAGGCAGATAGTAATGACGTCACTAGTTGGCATTCAAACGAGTTGTTTACTCGTGTTAGTAGCCTACCTTATATACTTATACCGTGGTGTACAACAACAGCTGGTTATTTATAGAAATGAACAAGTTTGAGTAAGGATGAGCTAGATAAACTTTACAAAACTCTCTACAAGAGAGTTAAATTTTGTTAGCTATATGTGCTTATGGGAGCTGAATGTTCTTGATCTGAGTGAATGAGATGTGTTGAATGCGTGACAAGTTGTTGCGTGTGTTAAATTTAAAGTCCGCGTTGAGTCAGAAATTTCTCATTTAACGTTGGATGGTGGGATAGAGACAGGATGAGGTGAGAAGATTTATCACGACGCAGCAAAATGATCATACAAAACATTCGCAGTTCGCACAGATTAAGAACACACAACACATCCAGTCCACACAAAAACGCACCCAGACTGTTTGATCAGTTGATCAGCCCTCCGAAACGGACCGCTGCATAATGTTCAGCTGTCAGCTTTCAATGGGCGCCTCTGACGCTTCTCTTCTCTGTCGCCTCTGCTGATGCTCCAACCTGCTCAACTGGTTGGTTGTCGGTGACTGAACGGTGCAAAACGATATCCGCGTTGGATTACCACTGGTGGGGTCCAGACGCGGATCGAATTGCAGGTCTGTTCTGCTCAACGGTCAAATAAAGATTGAAACCGAATCGGCAGCTAACCCCTTACTTTTATACCTTTCGTAGGCAGTGAAAAAAAACAAACTCACCAAGGGGCGGGGCTTCAATGTTATATTTTTCTTTTCGAACAGCCAATCAACGATGACCTGGCTTGATATGTCTTTTGGAAAAGTTGTCTCTCAAAGAGGCGTTTTTCGTGACGCGAGATCTGTTCGCGAATTTCAATTTGCCCCCCTATAGTGTTGCCGTAAAACGTAATTCTACGTCAAAAAAAAAAATTACTCTTCTCGAATGTGCGCAAAGATAAAGATTGCTAATTTAACTCACTTTTCAGCTTTCTTGCAACTGTTCGATTTCTAATACACAATATAAAATGATGGAAAAGGAAAACAAAACGGGCGGCGGCGGCGGCGACGCCAACGGACGCAAACCATCCGTTCGGGATTTGCAGTCACTTCCGACTCGGCAGTATCTGGATCAAACGGTGAATCCCATCCTGCTGCAGGGATTGAAAGCACTCGCCAAAGATCGGCCACAGGACCCGTTGCAGTACCTGGCAAATTTCCTGCTCAAAAACAAGAGCCGAGTCGACGAGAGCAACGGATCTGAGGAAACGTAACTTGATAAGGTTTTTTAAAGTGGTGACATTGTGCATATTGTGTTTTTCTCTTGTACACATTTCAATATACAACCTATCTCAAAATAAATTATAAATATTCTTGGAAGGTTTTAGGGCATGTTTATTATTACTATTATATTTTTTTTTTTTGAGAAAGCGCTGATGTGGTCTAGTGGATAGGCTGGCGCAAGTCTGGTAACCCAGGCGTACTGGGTTCGATTCCCGGTATCGGCAAGAAAAACTTTTGGGTTCGAATCCCATAAGTTGCCGACAGGTGAGATGCTTGGGGAGTAAGTAGAGGCCAGTCTCGAACCCACCGTTGTCCTTCCTCCAACTGGTATCAGGAGGGGTTGGTTTATTATCTTGAACTGCATTCTGTCCATATCCAGCCGGAATGGATATAATGAAGTGCATGATGGTCTAACCAACGTCTCATGATCGCTTACTACACAGATGAACAGATGTACAAGCTCGAACTAAAAATCTTCAGAAACTTGTGTAAAATTTCCAGTGCTCTATTTTAAAGAAGCCGTTAAAAAATGACGCCATCTGAATGCCATCTATTGCTAGATTTCTAACTTTTGAACGGCGCAATAGATGGCACTGTTTCTAGATAGGTCTTTTAAATGTAACATTTTTTCGAAAGGACGCAATGGTATTTGAATTCAAAAATGAATAAATTTAAATACAATAAGACGAATTATTCTATACAATTAGATTAACCACGAATAATTTTAAGCTGGGGAAAATAGCATTATCATATTTTTTCCCTACAGAGACTGCCGAAATAACAAACAGATTAACAAGCTTGAATTATTATATTCCAGAAACCAGTACAAATTTTCGAATGCTATCATTTAAACAAGCCGATTAAACTTTTTAAGTACCTCATTCTTGGAAGAGCACAATCGTATATGATCTCAAAAATTGATAAATTAACATCGTAGTAGAATGGACGGCTTCAATATATTCACAGCAAGGTAAATTTGCCTGTTTCATTTTATCTTCATTCTTTTTACTAAAAAAGACTAAATAAGAACTTCGGACAAGCCAGACGAACCAGTTATTTTATCCAGTTGAGTTTAAAATTAAAAATCTCATGAAACAATACCGATTCTAGGCTATTCTGAGCGAGCATTTTATCGTATCATATCTGTTTCTATTTAGTGCTTCATGCTAGTTTGAAATAATTAGAAAAACAGCTTAAAGCTAAAAAATTTCCATTACGCAAATCATAAATGTGTTGCGAATCTTCAAAACTCGTCAAATAGTAATTCGACATATTCATAACTGACTAATAGTTTGTTATTTTGTTTTGTTTACATTTCACTTTCTTCTTGACAGTTCTCTCTGGTGTCCTTGGAGACATCTGGTGGCTCAACCAAAACACATAAAATTGATTGAAAACGGTCGTTGGAACTTTACACACGTTTCAAGGCTTAGCTTGTACATCAGTTCATCAGTGCTTACTATTCTACGCTGCCTACTCTAAACTTTAGAATTTCCTTCTCCAAACTATCTCTAATTTGGAAATGAGCGTCGGCTCCCCGAGCTATTTAAACGTCACAAAAAAAAATTTTTTTTTTGAGGAAGTCACTCCCCCTGTTTCGTTTTAATGAAATCACTTATTATTATCTTATGGCGTATTTTTTTTTTTTGATTCCGGATTTGGCTCTGGAACCGTCAAAATAAAAAAAAAAAACGATTTTCGGGTTTCGAATTATTCCAGACGTAGGTGTGCGTGAGAACGAACGCAATGTTTACATGCAGCTGTCATTTTGTTCTCCCTTCTAGATTTCTTCATTCGGTTCTTCACATCCGGATTGCCATTTTTCGTGTCCGGATTGCACTGGACAGCAGATAGTACGATTTTGCTTGGCTGAGAGGTTCAAAATCGCGGCAATCATCATTTTCCCGTTCATTATTACAACTGTTTTGCTTTAAGCCAAAAACAGTTGTTTAATGTTTCGACAACAACGTTGAGAGTATTGTTGAATTTCTCGCAAAACTGACTTTCTTCTCAGGGCGACTCCGTCCGTTTTTCGAGCGAACCTAGGTTGCCTCTCGAGCAATAAATGAGCACGATGACAGCAGTTAGAGCGAACCTAGGTTGCCTCTAGTTTGCCTCCAGGTGAAAAAAAATACGGTATTAGATACCCAAAAAAAAAATTGCAAACGCAATTCTACCTGTTGATTTCAATTAGCAAAGCACAAAGCAAAGAAAATAGACTCGCTCAGATAAAACGATGGGTAATAGTATGGCCACCCCAAACACCGCTTTAAACATTCTCGCAATTTTGAGGGCAATTTCGGACTACAGGCAGGACAAAACACGTTGCAATCATAAGCATAACTTTTTTTTATTACGTTGATAATTTTTTAAATCAGTTCAACTTACCCGACCACTGTGGGAAAACGCAGATATTTTTTAAGAATAAAACAAAATTTTACTCGGAAAATGAGTAGAATGTCATTCACATGCTGGGTTGCCAGGTGCCCAGATTTGTCTGTAAAACCAAGACTTTTGACCCCTCGTCCAGATATTGGTCAGACACAGATTTTGCCCAGATTTTTGCTCAGAGTGCCCAGATTTCACAGACTTTTGAAATTGAGTGATGAAATCATCGGATTTGATCCGTAAGTGCCAGATTAGACTATGAATCTCGCTTGTATGCACGGGTATTTGATCAATCATTCATTAAACTTATTTTTTGTACATAAGATCGGCATTGTACGTGGTAGAAAACCGTGTTAGTTATATAGTTCTCAACTCGACCTACACCCCCCCCCCCCCCCCAAACCCCGCTCACACGCATCGTCAAAATTCTGGTTCAGTACCAAATTTGTGATCTTCCTTGTGCACAGACACACACAGACTTTTTTTCAAAATTGCCCAGATTTTTTATCCTCAACACCTGGCATCCCTGTTCACATGTTTGGCACATAACTTACGAAAGTGATCTAATCCATTTTACCGAATACTCACTTTGGTGTGTTAGATTTTTGATAAATAACCCATATTTTCAGTTTAGTATTTTATGTGTGTAGATAGTAAAATTGTTCAACTGTCAAACAGGCCGGAAGATCAAAACAAATTAATCCTCCAAAACATGAAGTTATCTAACTAATTTTGTCGATTTTGTCAAAATACTTAAATTATTGTTAGCATACTGTTAAGAAAGCTAGTGGATTAGCTGAAGGTAAGTCACTTTTACAAATATTTTATCAATTTAATTCATTGTGGATTGCCAATATCTCAGCTTTTGAGCCGGAGCTCGGAGCAACTTCAACCCCACACCATCATGCGTACCACGGCAAGCCTGCTCAAACAGCGGATCCCGCAACTGGAGGCTACCGTTCCGTTTCAGGAGATCCTACCGCTGCGGCTGAAGAACCAGGTCAGTGGCAAAACGGGGAAAGAAAGCGACGTTGCATGCCTCCAGGAAATGGCCATCCTGTTTTCCTGCCTGAAGACGCACGAATTCGACGAACGGCTCTGCCCCAAGGAAATGACCAGCTTCAAGCGGTGCTACAAAGTTTACATCGATAAGAAGGCCAGCAAAAAGGAAACCGCCAGCAAGGGTATCCTGGTGCCCGGGAAGGACCTTAACTGTAAGCAATTGAACATGTTTCTTAAACAATTCCCCGGGGGATCGAAAGAAGTGATTGTTTGAGAAAGAGAAATTAGTTCACTTGAATGTTGAGTAAAACGCAGTTTAAAATTAAAATTTCTTTTCATGATGATGACAGCGTTTATTTTAAGGCTAAATCATTAAGAATAAATTAAGACAGATTTTTTTTTACAGAAGATGTATGGAATGGGTAACAAAATATTACAATAATTTATAAAACGACAATAATTAGGCATAAGTTCGATATCTAATATTAACATTATTCTTGAAAATGAAACGTAGATAGCACATTGAATTGATCCTACAATATATAGATAGAATAACGGCTCCAGAGTGAGCTCCTAGAACACCTCCTTCCGGAACTGAAATCCAAACTGGTCGCACTTGTAGCGTAGGGTTTTGCCGAGCTGCGGGGGCCCACAGTAGAACACGGTCACTTTGCCCTTCTTCTGGTCCTGGATCTGTTTGAACACTTTGTCCCAGTTGGGCCGACCGGCATTGGTGCGCGTCTTGAGGCCAGTGATGAGATCACGTTTTTTCCTGAAAAAAAGAACGACGTGAAATGCACGAGTTTGAAATTAGTGCTTGGACTCAAACATAGATGTCGCTTTTTCCTCTTATTTCCCCAGCTTAGGGTGACACCTAGCTATGAGTTCTGTAAATAAAACTTATCGCTTAAGGTCCCATGACCATTTCTAGGCCTGACATAAGTAGATGAATTTCAGTTAAGTAAAATTTCAGAATTGCACCTAATTAAAAGAAACATTTACGATAAACTAAAATTTAATTATTAAATGTAAATTAGCTTGCTACCAAATCTTGTTGAGACTCATATTTAACAAACAGTTTAGAATTTCTGATTCGGATTCCGCCCAGACAGATTGCAGATTTGAGATTCACATTCAGAGACAGATTACAGATTTCAGATTTTTGATTCAGATTCAATTTTTTTAAATTCAGATTTCAGATTTAGATCTCTGATTCAGATTTCAAATACAGATTTCTGAATCAGATTTCAGTCGCAGATTTCAAATTCAAATTCCAGACGCAGATTTCAAATTCAGATTTCGGATTCAGAGTTTAAATTCAAATTTCAGATTTAGATACAGACTCTGGTTTAGATGTGAGCTTTATATATAAAGATCAAAAGTTCGGACACACACCTTCTGGTGCAGCAGATCGAGGGCCAGCTGCAATCCGACTGCCTTCATGTCCGTTTTCTGTAGCGCACTGGTAATGTACATGTGCATCTCCAGAAAGCGCTCCATGGCCCCGCCCAGCTCGGCCTGTTCGATTTCCAGCTGCGAGAGCAGATTGACGAACCACTCGAACGACTGCTGGTCCCGGTTGATCCAGAAGAAGTCGACCTTCCGAAGGTTCATGATGGTCGGTGGAATTTCGCTGGACCACTCGTAGCTACACCGGGGACAGCAATGCCGGGGCCTTCCAGTATCGGTGCATGATGGATTGTAGGATCGAAGCGAAGGGCGTCACGCCGATTCCGGTTGCGATGAGGATGGCGTGCTGGGCCCGGAAGATGTGACTCGAGGGCGCTCCGTACGGGCCATCGATGTAGATTTCCAGAGGTTTTCCGACCGGGTAGTTGACCGGTCGCTGAAGTTTGTCCTCGTCCGTGGCACCCGCTTTGTGGGGAGATGTGACGGTTGTGGTCATGGTTGTAGTCGTCGTCCGATGTCCGTGCATGATTTTGCCCTCTTCGGCTTCTTTTTGGGTGAAAACACCGGGCGAAACAACGATCGAATTGGTCGAGTCACGGGGTTCACAGTTCTCCAGGCTCGGTGTTTTGAAGGCAATGATGGTGGGTTTGTTGCGCATGTATCGGAAACTTTGGGCCAGAGATTTGTTCTGCGGACTCAGGTATGCTAGGCCGAGGGCTTGCATGCGAGCTTTCCGTATCTGTACTTCATCGAATGATCGCTCCGACTCGGAACGCATGTACTCGCGGAGGCTGAAATAGAGTAGTTAGATGTTTATGAAGAGAATTGTTTTTTTTTTTTCGTTCGTACGGGTTTCGCACCTAGAGTTCTCAAATTTGTTTCTGATGGAGAATTACAATCCCCACCATTAACACAGCGTGGATTAGAAGCAGATTAGCGGTTATCATACTTCGTTATACGGTAAAATGTTTTTCAATAAAAGCTTACGTTTATATTAGACCGAGTTCTTTCTTCATTTGTCCGGAAGTTCCGAAGTTCCTTTTTATTTAGTTAATCCCGGTGTGCTAGTCCACTCTGCGTTTTGCGAATCCCCCACATGTTTTGGGCCAGTTTAATTGGATAACTTATAAACCGAAGAACAAGATGAGTATTGCCAGCTCGTTTCGACGATTTTGTGTGTTTCCCCCCGTAACTCGTCAGACTAACTACTCTGAGAGCGCTGTGGGACGATTGCTGGAAAGGAGCAACTAGAGGAACGACATTTTGACGTTAATACAGGCTATCTACATGTCATCATTGACGAAGAGATATATATGCGACAACCGCCGGGCTATGCCGATGCTGGGAAGGAGAAATGGGTGTGTCGACTCAAGAGAAGTATTTATGGTCTGAAGCAGTCAGCCCGTTGATGGAACCAGGCCCTCCATTCAGCACTTGTGGATCAAGGTTTTAAGTCAGATAGTTGTCTCTACGTGAAGCCAGATGGTGAACAATCGATATTTCTACTTGTTTACGTCGACGATTTGCGGCTGGCTTGTGCTGAGAAAAGTACGGCGGATGAAGTGTTTGTAGAGCTGCGAAAGAATTTCGACGTTACCCAACTTGGAGCAGCGAAACATTTCTTGGGCGATGAAATACGGTGTTTGAATAGAATCTGGCTTTCTGGGAAGAAAAGTTAGTTCTCCGACGAAAAGTGATGAAAGGCTTCAAAACGAGTTGCCAGATACCTCACAGGATCTAAGGATTTAACTTTCGGACCTGGCAATGGGTGGTCACTGCTGGGCTACTCTGATGTGTTCATTTTCTTTTTTGGATCTGCTCCCATCGTTTGGAACAGTCACAAACAGTCGTGTATGACACTTTCATCAATGGAGACAGAGTTCGTCACGCGTCACGACCAAACCGAGGATTATCGTGGAATTCTTAGACATTGGAGCAACTGAACGACCTTGACCTGGCAGACGATATTGTTTTGCTCGCCTTAACACAATCGGATATGCAGAGCAAACTCGATGATCTCACCGAAAGCTTCAAGGCAGCAGGTCTCAGCTTTTCGATGGTCGAATAATCACTTGCCCTTCTCTATTGCAACAATTCAGCTCCGGGAATAGATAAAATCAAATTTAACTTGTTGCAAAACCTTCCGGATGCTGCAAAATTTCGCATGTTCAATTTATTTAATCAATTCATGGAGCATAACATTGTTCCCCAAGATGGGAGACAAGTGAGAGTCTTGCTATCCAAAAGCCCGGAAAACCAGCGTCTGATCCCAACTCGTACCGTCCAATAGCGATGTTGTCTTGTATACGCAAATTGATGGAGAAAATGATTTTGTTCCGATTGGATAAGTGGCTGGAAACAAATGGTTTCCTTTCAGATACTAAATTTGGGTTTCGAAGGGGGAAAGGGACAAAGGATTGTCTTGCTTTGCTGTCTTCAGAGATACAAATGGCGTACGTCAAATGTGAGCGAATGGCTTCAGTGTTTCTTGACGTAAAGGGAGCTTTTGATGCAGTCTCAATAGAAGTTTTGTCAGAGAAATTGCATTCCCGGGGTCTGCCACCACTTTTGAACAACATCTTATAAAGCTTGCTTTGTGAGAAACATTTGAACTTTGCTCACGGAGATTTTGCAGTTAGAAGAACATCTTACATGGGCCTCCCCACAGGGTTCATATTTAAGTCCACTTTTGTACAACTTTTACATAAGTGACATTGACAGCTGTCTCTCTGAAGGCTGCACTCTAAGACAACTTGCAGATGACGGCGTGGTGTCTGTCACAGGATATACAGAGTCTCATCTGCACAGACCTTTACAAGATACTTTAGACAGATTGTCTTCCTGGGCTTTGGGGCTTGGGATTGAGTTTTTCCCTCAGAAAACGGAGATGGTTGTTTTCTCTAAGAAACATAGACCTGCTCAATCTAAGCTTCATCTTCTATTTAGGCAGAACGATCACTCAATCGAGGTGTTTCAAGTATCTTGGGTTTGGTTTGATTCCAAGTGTACCTGGAGAGCCCATACTGAGTATCTGAAAGGAAAATGCCAACAAAGAATAAATTTTCTCCGATAAATCACTGGCACCTGGTGGGGAGCCCATCCAGAAGATCTTTTAAAATTGTATCAAACAACTATTCTATCCGTGATGAAATATGGTAGCTTCTGTTTCCAGTCAGCTGCCAAAACTCACCTCATCATACTAGAGCGTATCCAATACCAAAGCGAGCTTAAAACGAATCCCGCTGCTTTCTGGTCATATATCCGTAACCGAAAAAACTACTGCAGGATCCCAGTTGATATGACGTTCTCCGGCAAGACAGCAGAAACGTTTACCGACTCCGCAAACCTGTTTGCTGAGTTTCCTAAACGATGATGGACTCACTTCGGCTGTATCACTTGAATCTTTACCGTCATACAATATCCGTGTACCTACTCTAACACTTTCTGATGTCGACGTCTATAATGCCCTTATAGCAGTGAACGTTTCGAAAGGGACCAGGACCTGATAATTTGCCACCGGTGTTCGAAAAAAACTGTGCCTCCGCAATAGCGATATCTCTAACAAGGATTTTTAATTTGTCCCTGTCATCTGGAGTTTTTCCCCAGGCGTGGAAAATAGCATCGATCACACCTGTGCATAAAAGTGGCAGCGCACATTCCGTCGAAAACTACCATCCGATTTCAATCCTTAACTGTTTTGCGAAAGTACTTGAATCTTTAGTGTACGATGCTATATATCCGTCCATAGCTCAGTTAATTGATGGCGCTCAACATGGATTCATGAAAAAAACGTTCAACAACCTCAAACTCTATGGCATTTACAAATTTTGTGGTACTAAAACTCGAAAAACGTCAGCAAGTGCAAACTGTATACATCGATTTCTCCAAAGCTTTTGACCGCGTTCCTCAAATATTGGTAATAGACAAATTTAGACACCTTGGACTTCCTGAGTGGATAACAAAGTGGCTTGCCTCGTATTTGAACTCCCGCTTGACCTATGTTAAAGTCAACTCCTTTTGCTCTTCGAAGTTTTTGATACCATCCGGTGTTCCCCAAGGCAGTCATCTAGGACCGTTAATATTCATACTGTTCGTTAACGATTTGTGTGACATGTTGACGTCGCATAAACTCTTTTATGCAGACGGCCTAAAGCTATTCCGACAAATTACATCACCGCTAGACTGCATCACGTTGCAGAATGATCTCGACGTCATTATGAGATGGTGCGATTTGAATGGAATGTTGGTGAACGTCAAAAAGTGCAAAACAATGAGTTTATCAAGAACCCGTAACGTGCATCAGTATAACCACACAATGGGTAAAACCGTTCTCGAAACTGTTGACACAATAAAGGACCTCGGTGTTACCTTCGATAGCCGGTTGAGATTTCACACGCATATCACTACAATAACCGCCAAGGCTTACGCTATGCTTGGTTTCCTCCGTGGCAACACAATCCATTTCAACGACGTGTATGCACTTAAAACACTTTATTGTTAGATCGTCAGAAGTGTACTTGAATACGCAGCTCCAGTATGGGCCCCATTCCAACTGACTTTGAGTCAATATCTCGAAGGTGTCCAGCGAGCGTTTGTTCGGTTTGCTCTTCGGAAACTTAACTGGAATCCCGAAGTCAGGACTCCCTATGAACATCGATGTAACCTGATTCATCTTGAAACGCTATCTCGTAGAAGGAAGTTCCTACAGTGTTTATTCACATTCGACTTACTGAGCGGCAATATTGAAAACAACGATCTCCTGGATTGCATAAATTTGTATGCTCCTACACGCCCGCTGAGGAACCAAATGCTTCTTTGGATTCCATCTCATCGAACCACGTATGGCTACTACAACCCAATAGACACATGTAACCGTTATTTTAATGAG
>NC_073692.1:36028193-36069189 GCF_029784155.1 Uranotaenia lowii
CCGATCGATGTCGCCAAATCCCGTATGGACATCGATCGATTCCGGTTAATGAGGTTAATTACCTTACGGTCCAGATTTGGGTCAGATGGTCCTGGTTTTCTGCCTCTTCCTGGCAAATCATCGAACGTATAGTGTTCCCCGAACTTGTTGATGAAGGATTTTACGCATAAATGCCGAAACGTTTCGCCACTTCATTCAGCGAGACGCCCTTCTCTCGCATCGGAATTTTTGATGAAACATCAATAAGTCACACATACGCAACCAATTTACAAATCATAGCTTGTGGGGAATCGTGTGCCAAATTTTTTGGGGTATCTTGGGCCACCTATATTTTGTTATTTTTATATACATTCAGCGTTTAAAATACGTTTTCCCTATCCGCAAATTTTATTATGCCAAATAAATAGTTATGCCAAATATTTTGTTCATTTTTTCCAATGGGATAGAGACGAACATTAATGCTATATGAGGTTATTATTAGGTTTTATTTTTGACACTTTACCAGCATTATGGCATTCGTGTCTAGCTATATGAGGAATTTTGCCAAAACGTTCGCGAGCTAGAAATTAGGAACTATTCGATCATACACAACTCTCTTTTTAATTTCCTCAACTGAAATTGCTTTTAAATAACTGAATGAATTATGAAATTTCAGTTTACACCCAAAATAATTTTCACTTAAAAAATAAGTGACATCTGTAGTGAATTCTCGCCATACGTAATTTCATTTGAATTTTAAGTGATGGGTCAAGTGAATTCATTTAAGTGACCGGTCAAGTGAATTACACTATGACGTTCGAGTGAAATTTATCTGAATTTCTAAGTAATTTTCTAATTAATTATCTCTCGCGTGTTTAAATAAAAGAACATTTATAGAAAACCACTTCGATTTCAAATACTTACATTACGCTTTCGCCATAAATTTATTGATTGGAAAATTCCATCATGATCCCAAGGTAGATCGGTTACTGCGGATAGTTCGACTTCTAAATCTTCCCTACAGCAAACCAGAAAATCTGTCCAGTTCAATCCACAAGCTGAAACATAATAACACCTTTAAATAACTTTTTCTTACATCACGTTTAACACAAACTACCGCCAAAATCTACTAGTAAAGAGTTGGGAAAATCCAAATGCAGCATAAGCTTTAAACGCTGCTCTTTAGAATTTGCCATTTTGAACTCTGAAAATAAACACAATTACAACCCGACATTCACTTGAAATTCAAGTGATGGGGTAGTGAATATTTTTTCTCACTTCAAATTCAAGTGACGACTGAAGTGAATGTGGATGAATTCACTTGAAATTTAAGTGACTGCCAAGTGAAATGTATATGTCGCACTTGAATGGAAGAAAATCACTGGATCCTTGCTTTTAAGTGAAAAATCATGTGTATTTTAAGAGTGAATTTGGGTTCAGTGTAAGTTAACTTATAAACTTTGCTCGTTATCTGGTCAATTTGGATTTGGTAGCCCACGATTCCCCACAGTTTTTCAAAATCAAAAAAAAAATCCTTTTTTCCAAACAGTCAGAACTCGGGAAATTGATGCCTAATAAATGCCTAATGATACCTTAAAAATATATAAAACCTTTCTTCCTATTTCTTTTTATCTTTTATAATAAAGAAGTTATGAAGCAAAGAAAAAAACTGGCCCATGATACCCCACTCTCCCCTACTTTTACCACGTGCGTATCACAGCACTCGGAGATATCATTATTCTAGCTAAAACCAATCCTGAGCAAGTTGTTTGACATTCTTTCATATGGTGAATAGCATTTTCTTGAGTCACTGAAACGAACTTCAAGGTAGCTTTAAGAACTTAAATGTCAGGCTGATAAGCATTCCCTTGAGACATGAACGAGAGCTGATTAAGCTTCTATACTAATACTCTTTAGAGAATTATGATTGCTTGGGCGGAGGTTCATAACTCGGGCAAAACTGGTGGACTTCTGAATGGATGAACGAACACAATGACAGCAGTTAAGGGCATAACTCGTGGAGAACTAGGTTGCCTCTGCTTATAAACGAAAACGCTATTAGTAAGTCAGAGGCAGTCTCAGTCAGTCGGTCAACTTTTTATCCAACCCGACCAAGATTGAGATCTCAGAAAATTAGTCGCCTGACATCGTTTAAAAATTTAAATAGTCACTTTACCGACGACGAACGTCAGCAAACGCTAATGACATGAAGAAAAAAAAACAAACTTAAACCGCACTTACCGCAGGCCCTCGCCAGGATGACAAATCCGTTGCTGTTCCGATACTGGATGGCACGCGAAACGAACAGGCCCACGTTGATCACGATGAAGACGGCCAGGAACGAGAGGTACACGTAATTATTTTTAATGTACGGCGCCGTCAGCTGGTGGGGCAGCGGTTTCTTTTTGTGCTTTTTCCTGGTCGCCGCGGCATTCTCCTGAGGCAGTGGAACCAGCCAGCGGTCGATGCTGGAAAAGAGAGGCAAAGTATAAGTTGGTATGTTTCAAGAAGTCAGTCGGAAACAAGCGAAAAAAGGACTGAGGATTCGATTTTTCGGCATTTGTTTTCGACGTTGCTGTTCAGATAAGCCTTAATGTCACCAGTTGTCGGCGAGATAAGCTCCTGATAACGGCCACTACCTGTCAACCTTCCTAGTGCTCGCGAGGATACCTTTTTGGGAGATGCAAGTTGAAATGTCAATTTACCTACCTGATACTCAAGTTCTCCAGTAGCCCCCCGTGCTTCTCCAGCTGCGATTTGAGCGCTTCGTATGTGATGGCCCCCCGGTTGTACTTATCGGCGTCCTCAAACATGGCCATGGTAAGATCTTCGATCTGGAAGAGCATTTTTTTCGCAAATGTTCGATTCGGGTGACGGGCATATCGTGTAGTAGATCCAGTTGTCGCACGACGATCATCAATCATCCGGGTTGTTGTTGTTTTTTTTTTCAAGCAGTTCCCCGAACGCAAACGGATGGTCCAAGAAAACGAAGAAAGCAATAATTAATAATTAACACTCATTTGCAGTAGGCCGTGTCAAACGGAAACCACGGTAATTTAAAAGCCTGTTTTGCCAGCAGCTTTACACAAATATCGCATATATCTTCGTGTGAGAAGAACCGTTGCAGCAATCCAAGTTGCCATGATTGTTTTTCTACCCTTAGCGTTTTCTGTTATGCGTTCTGAATACCTGAAGTTTTTATTTTTAAGAAAAAGTGGTAAGTATTTACCTCTATTGTATTTGTTTTTGTTGATTTCTTTTGCAGAAACAGATTTATCTAATTTCAGGTTGTTCCCGGTTGAGTTTCGCTACAAGGTATCCCCTTAATCATATTCAGCGGGGGGTACCTTAAGAAGCGTAAATGGAACTTCCTGCCAAGATGCACCAGCACTACTAGCTGCAACTATTTCTCATCGGTAGAATCGCGAAACTGTCACCACCCAGCAGTGTTTTCTTCATAAATCATTCCTAATTTGACAGGTGCCAGGCGAACCGAACAGGATTCACCCGGAAACATAAATACATCATCAGCAGACGGACAGCCACACGCCGTAGCTAGGTCTGTAGTAGGATCGGGGTCTCGAGTCTGTCCGGTTTCTCCGGCGCTAATTTGTATCATAAATTGAAACCGGACCGGGTTGGCTATTAAATTATGAGTCGGGTGCTGCGATGTTAGAAGGTAAATACAAGAATTGAAACGAATTTGCGGATAAGCTTCAATAATTTAATATCTGTTCTGTAGGTAGTCGGATCTGAAAGGGCCAGTAGCTACCAAAACAAAATGCCCAAGGCGGAGTTCGGCATTTGTTAAATAATGCGTAGGTATACCTACTTATAAATGCATCCTCATGCACGACGAAACACAGGTACGTGAAGATTCTGCCTTATTTGTAAGAATTGGATTGGATCAATATTTTTATTCAAAGGGTCAAAAAGACCACCTATTTGATTATTTAACAGATCTTCATCGGTTTCCGTAGTGTAGTGGTTATCACGTCTGCTTCACACGCAGAAGGTCCCCGGTTCGAACCCGGGCGGAAACAGGTTTTTTTTTTTTAAATAAGTTCGGCAGCTACTTTGAACTTATAATGGGGGCTGCACTGCTGCATTATCATCATGATTTGTATCGCCTTTTCAATGTGATAGCCAAAGAAAAGCCAAACAAGCACCAATAAATTACGGCTATTATTTATCCCAACACAATTCACGCACAAAACCGCTAAAGTGAGCATTATGCTTCAGTTCGGAAGACGTACAATCTGCCACCGGTTATGCGTTTTTCCTTAACGATGCTAAATTGCATTCTTGAGAGCCACTTTCGTTTGGGTGCGCGTTGTAGAATGGGTAACCCCCTGCTGAGAAAAGTTCGACTACCGTATGGCAAGGGGTATGCAGGTTCATGCTTTGAGGTACATAATCCGTTATCGCTTATCCAAAGATATTCATTCACCACTGATTTATATCACGTATGAATCTGGCACGATAAATGATAAATACCGGCTTTAATGGTGATTAATGTTGGATTTGGTTCTTTCATACAAGCAGCAGCATTCCATTGAGCAACTTTTATTGACTTGAAAGAAAGGCTTATTTTTGCTGTTTACATTGTAAAACTTTACAGAAGGAGGTTGCAAAAGTCGTCTGACACGTATTAAAAGTGACTATAACAATGGTTGGGAGTCAAGACCCTTGAGTAATTATTGAAACAACTTATGATTTTATTTAACAAAAAGAACATAAATTGTGTATAACACGTGACCGCAAGGTTAACGTTGAATTAAGACGACCTATTTTTTGTCAATGTTTTTTTGTGATAAATAGGATTAGGTATATGTGAATGTGATTAAAGTTCAAAAACTTAACTGTTGCGGTAAGTTTCAGTGTAAGAAATCTTCAGGTCCCATAATTTTTTAGGTACAAAATCTAAGAATGTGAAGCTTCTAAATGCTGTTTTTCCTGGATTAAGAAAATTGAGGATTTAACATAAAGGAAAGTGTTCCTAAATAAGCATATCAGGCAATGTGCGCATACAGTCGATTGACGAAATGGCTGACAAATCAATAACCTTGTTACGTAGTGGATATTTTACCCCTTTTATTTCAGTAGTCGCGAATATTACTACCAGCATTTTTGCGCCATCTGCGGTTGCAGATGTGCTAGCGGAGATCGAAGTAGTCATCGACTGAAGCAGGACGTGTTTTTTTCAAGCTCTGAATTTTCGTTAATTTCAAAAGTAAATAAATATCAGGAATAATCATAATCAAGCCGAAAAAGACCCCGAATAGAACAAACAATGTGTGTCGGAGGATTTCTCGAGTGATCAGGCACGGCCAACCGCTCTGACGGTGCAGTCATTCAAACGTCAAAGGTGGACACCTGGAGGAATATTCGAACCTGGAGCACAATCCGTTTGTTAAGTCCCAGCTAAGTATTTGCTTTAATCTTAACTTTTTAGTTTAAAATTTGCCTGCGTTATTTGTTACAAGTTCTTCAGGCATCCTACATTAATGAACTGGATTAATGAACTTTACTTGAGTTGCTTTTTTTTTTATTTAAATATTTCTTTGAAACAGCTAATGCTTGAAAATTTGTAGTTAGTGATGAAATGTGAATCTTGTCCGAGCAGCAGACAAATATGAAGCTTTGCTCAATTCATACAGAAATGGATTTGGAAGGATGAGAAATTTCAAGATATTGGAACCACGTGAAAGACTCAGGGCGCAGTGTCAATGCTAAGCAACAACAAAAAATGGGTGAGTTCTTTCCATTTTCATTAATCTGTGTATATGTGTAAATTTAAATATTTTTTTACTCATCAATCCTATCTGCCAAGTAGGATGTCCTTTAAACGCAAATAACCCTCCCTCCACCTATCTGATACAGCATCCTTGTTTGTAGGGTCGCATGAGTTCTCTTGCACCTGAAAAGTTTATTTCGCTGTTCAGATTATCCCAATATGATTACATTGACTTGTCACGGTGTGCATCTTGGTACCACACTGATTCTCAATAACAACACTTGAAATGAGTATTGAACCCAGGTACTCATTTTGGCATCTAGTGTTGGACTTGATTGTTGGTTGTACCTCTTGTATCAGCCAATTCAAGATGTGTGTAGTCACCCAATGCTATGCTATGCTATGCTATCTGCGGTTGCAGATGTGCTAGCAGCCAAGATACTTTACCCGGACTGTTACCCCAGCGGGGGGGGGGGGGGGGGGGGGTGTCGTGCGAAAAAACTTGAATTTTTTGAATCACGCAAAATTTTCAACTTGAAAATTTTTCGGGAAAAAATCATTTTTTTCGATTTTTTCTGGTCGGGGGTCGTGCGAAAAAACTTGAATTTTTTTAATCACGCAAAATTTTCCACTTGAAAATTTTTCGGGAAAAAATCATTTTTTTCGATTTTTTCTGGTCGGGGGTCGTGCGAAAAAACTTGAATTTTTTGAATCACGCAAAATTTTCAACTTGAAAATTTTTCAGGTTTTTAAATACAGTAAGATTGTTTTCGCGTTTTTCGGGAATTAACGGGGTTTTTTGAGGTCTCAGGTCTCGTGCCTCAGTTTCCGATTGGTAAATGAGTGTGCTTTCGAGATTGAACTTTCTGTTCATTCTCGTATGAATCTAGCTGGAATTGAACTGACCGATACACTGCAAAAAGTTCCACTGAACACGAACTGACACTGATTATTTTCAGCCCTTTTTGGTTGCAACAGACTATGTGTACCGTGAGATGTCTTTAATTTAAGATGCCTTCTTGCCCTTGGGAACCACCTGCACGTTGTTGGCGGCGTACCACTCCATGGCATTTTTACCGTAATGGCAAGATATCAAATCCGGCCAAAACAGTACGGATCAACCGTGTTTCTTCAGGAAAGGCAGCAGACGTTTATTCAAACACTCTTTCTCAATTCTAATCGTGCACTCGAGCTATTCGGTACGCGCTTTTTTTCTTATTAATAATCAACGGATTATTATTATCCAATACCGGAATATTGTTGGAAATTCACGCCCACAACTCTGCTGAAGTGGTGTTCTAAGTTGTTCACATAATTTGGAAGCAGGAAAGTTAAAAAACAAACTAAATTGGAGATAAATAGTGCTTGTAGAACGTTATACAGCTAGTCATCGCTATGGAGGGGTCACCTCCGGGCGATCCGCCCTATCCTGGTGAAAAAAGGTTACCGGCATACATGACTTCTTGGCATAATGACGGCATACTACGAGTTCTACAATTAAGCGCTAAAGGAAGTGATATCGACCAACCTAACCTAGAAACGGAACAACCTCGTCTACCTCCTAATCCTTTCGTGATTGCACGATCGATTGAGGCTGCTATTGGCTATGAAAATCGACACCTGGTTTCAGCTGCAAAAGAAGCCCGCGGTACGCGCTATGTTCTTCGAACCCAATCACCCATTGTATATAAAGCTTTGATTTGTATGATACATCTTGTCGATAAGGAGAAAACCCAAGTTGAAGTTATCGACCACCCAAGGTTTAACTTCACCAAAGGCGTCGTTTTTGACCAGGATACAACAGATGTATCGGAAGATGAATCGCTTCAAGAATTGCTCGAGCAAGGGGTGACCTCAGTCAGACGGATCACCAAAACGATAAACGAAAAGGAAACAAAAAATACACCATTGTGCGTTTAAACATTTAGGGGAACGGTACGCCCGAAATACGTTTATTTTGGTATAATTCGCACAAATGTGAGGCCATATTATGACAGTGTACTAATCTGCCGGAAATGCTCCGCTTATGGACATTCCATCAAGAATTGTACCAATGAAGCGGTCTGTCTCACTTGCTCGCAAACACACCACACCTGAAAACCAGCAATGCAAAAACCCCCCGTTTTGTCGACAGTGCGAAGGGTCTCACTCACCGGTCAGTAAAGACTGTCCGATCTTCCGCAAGGAAGAAGCCGTGATCCGGCTAAAAACCGAAAGGGGTATCACTTTCAGCGAAGCCAGAAAAGAGATAGTGGAGTCCACAAGAAATGCAAGCTATTCCAGCAAAGTTCAAAGCCGTCTATCTGAGGTTTCCGACAAAGATAGAGAGATAAAACTTCTTCGAGAACAACTTGAAAAAGTTCGAAATCAAATGAAAGACTATGTAAGTCTCAAGAACGAGTTAGAAGAACTTAAATCTCATCTTCAAAATGTATTTAAACCAGCAAATAAAAACCCCGAACCTGAAAACTCCTCCACATCCAAGTCACTAAAAACACCGAACGCTGAAATAAATCCGAAGCCGAGAACATCAAAACAATCAAAACAACCTAACAAAAGTTTCAACCCAACAACTCTCCTCTAATACCACCAAAAATCATAGTCGCAGCGTCAGCCGGAAAAGAGCCATGGACATTTCTCCCCCCACAGCAGAACCCAAGAAATCAAATAATTTCCCCGAATCTAGTCATGAGATAGTCATATCAACAAAGATAGAAATGCTTGACGATAGCGAGTAAATTATCAACATCTTCTAAGCAAAATTATCCACCTTAACCATTATGTCTAAACAAAACTCTAAACAACACTAAAACTACAAATACAGTCAAAGGAAATCTCAGCAAAAACCAGGAACTCAACAGATCAACACTCCTTCGGAAGATTACACCAGATGTATTCTATCCCCCCCGCTGGGGGGGTGACTGGCAATCGGGGGGTACACAGGTTTGTACCCCCATTAATGTAAACCAACCAGTCTCTATCGGTTTACACATTCCAGCATTAACCACAAAAAACACGATATCATCGCCCAACGTACCTTCTGCCATCTACCAACACCCACTGCAGCCTGACGACAACTATCTCACCGGAAAACTAAATACGGAAACAAACAACAAGAATCTTCAACATCAGGGTTACGAAACCGCTTCAAAGCCAGCAACAGGAACTACAACGATTCCACGTAGCACCCCAGTAGTGAAAAGCACCACAACTCCCCCGCACAGCCTTTCACAGGCCCCACCGTTGATTCATGGGATCTCGGTTGCTGCTAGTGATCGGCAACCGGGGAATACAAAGGTCTGTACTCCCAAAATGACAATTTCAACAGCCCATATTGCCAAAAACATTTCCTCAGTTGCCACAGAAACGTCTACATCACCGTAGGGGAAATGAGGGCATAACAAGCACCCGAGACATAATGAGTAGTCCATTTTTCTACATAAGTACGTATTTTCTTAAACAAATTTTCATGAGGACTTGTTTCGTACTACCTATAGTATTAATTTTTCACCAAAAAAGAAATATCCTTTTCATATTTACAGAAATATTAAATAATAACCAGCTAGGTTCTCAAGTGACGAAAATATTATAATTTTTGAGCACCACCAAATAAGCTTTTATGGCCTTTAAATCATCTTGATCTGAAATGTACGCACTGCAACATGATCTAGACATTGTTTCTAAATTTTCAGCATCATAAAATTTTTGATTTTTCACTTTAATCAATTTTAAAACGCGTTTTTACTTGTATTTGTTCACTAGAGGCGAACAGAGCACTTTCAATGAAGGCATTTTGAGCATTTTCTGCCGTATATTCCAGCAGCGAATTCAACTCGATGAAGTCAACTGAATAATAGAGCTACAGCTTAACTTGTATCGTCTGACGATTTGGCTTATTGGTTAGATGTCGGAGAGGTAATCAGTAGACTCGAGTTCGATTTCTGTTTGAGAGGATTTTTTTTGCACATGCCATTCATGATTGATTTTTTTTATTGTTACATTATACGGCTAATAGCATCAAAGCATCATCCGTCAAACAAACCAGAAACATAATGTATGAACATGTGTTAATTCTTTGAATTCTACAAACAGACCTAGATTATTTTGTTATTGCTTTGTTTGATGAATTTACGCCTCACCGTTTAGTGCCATCATGATCATAAATGATAAATGAAAAAAAAAATCACCTCCACCAGGAATCGAACTTGAGCCTACTGATTATCTCTCCGACATCTAACCAATAGGCCAAATCGTCAGACGATACAAGTTGAGCTGTAGCTCTATTACTCATTTGACTTCATCGAGTCGAATTCGCTGCTAGATTCCTCGGCAGAAAATGCTCATTATGCCTTCATTAATGGTGTTCATACTGCCTCGGGGGGTTTCTCATTATGCCTCTACAGTGACTGGTTTTCAGCTTTCGGCAAAATTTTTTAAAATGCATTTTTAAACGTTTTTATCTCCTTTTTCAAGTTTCATCCAATTAGACAATAGACTATTTGAGTGTCGGAACACGAAACAATGATGTAATTCACATATTACAGCTGTAATATGTAACTTGTTTCAGCTTAAATTTAAGAATTTATTTTAAAAAATTATTTTTCACATATTCACAATTAATTCAGTCTAAACTTTTTTTTTCAGATACCGATGAGGAAATGCGCTTCTCCTATATTCCAATACCGATGAATATACTAGGACAGATTTTTATCCAGTTTGCCGCCACGAGTCTATCGGGCCTGATGATGGATCCGGAAGCTAATTGCTGGAGGATAGGTTCTGACGGAACCGAATGCACAAGGACAATCCGTCAATTATTGCCCAAGTGTTTTAGTTTTTATGATGTTTTAAATATTTATTGTAAATTTGTTTTGCAATGCCGTTTTTTTTTCAAACTGTTATTTAGAAATGAAGAATAAGCATGCATAAATTACTTCTATGTTGTATATTGAAGAAATTTCGAAAATATATTTACATATGAGAAAACAAATTATTTGAATGCTGGCATCCCTTCAAAATATACAGAATTGACAAACTGGATGGAAGCTTAAAATGTATCAAAGCTTTTTGCTCACGCTCTGCGTAAAGCGCCCAAACATAAAACTAAGTGGAGACACTTTTCTTGAATCTGTATAGATTTTTATACAGAATTAGGTAGCTTTGGTTATCGTGTACCCCATCACATGCAAACCGGCCAGTTGTTTCCGTTCATCATCTTCCAGGAACTTCAACACTGCAACCAATCAAAAATGCTTTGATCACTGATTCGCCAGATTGGGACCCTGGTGAGGGAACCAGCACTCGCTTCGCCGAAAATAGACGACCGGTACATAAAAACCAGCGTAATAGAACAACCAGCACGAGGAATAGCCTCCCAGCCGCGGACGAGATAATCAACGAAAACTTTGCGCGGAATAACTGCCGGAAAATCATTTGTGAAAGCAAAAAACTGAGCTGGGAAGACTTCTTAAACGTAATCGGCCCACAATCTTCAAGTACCGAACTGTGGAGTAGGGTGAATTCCTTAAATGGAAAAAAGAGCACAGGGCTTCTTTATCAAACTTGACGATCACTTTACCGACGATCCTTCCGAAATCGTAGAAGGTTTGGGAAATTATTTCGAAGAACTCTCAGCGACTAGAAACTACAGTTCCAGTTTTCGAGCTCAAAAAAAACGTGCAGAAGCAAATGCAACCAACTTTCATCTCATGGAATACATCGACGAAGACTACAACCAACCATTTTCAATAAATGAATTTCTTTTCGCTCTCCAGAACTCTAAAGGACGTTCAGCCGGCCCCTGCTCTATTGGATATCCAATGCTAAAACGCCTCCCGCTTTCAGCTAAGTCAGCCTTTCTCGCAGCTTTCAACCGACTGTGGAATGAAGGTGATTTTCCCGCTATTTGGAAAACCAGCCTCGTAGTGCCTATACCAAAAACTGGATGTAGTAGTCGGGAACCCATTCACTTTCGACCTATCAGCCTTACTTGTTGCCCCTCCAAAATCTTGGAACGAATGGTGAATCGCAGCCTTGTAACTATTTTGGAAGAGAATGATCTGTTGGACAAACGCCAGCACGCATTTCGCCGAGGATATGGATCAAGCACATACCTTGCAGATCTGGGAGAAATAATTAAGGAGGCTTTTTCTAACAATCACCACGTAGATATCGCATCGCTCGACCTATCAAAGGCATACAACCGTACATGGAAAGAAGGCATTTTGAAACAACTTCATCTTTTGAGGATTGGCGGAAAACTAGGTAAATTTATACAAATTTTTTTGTCTGATCGCACACATCATATTCTTCTATCAAAAAAGAAGAAAATGGGGTTCCTCAGGGGTCGGTACTCGCTGTCACATTATTTTTGATAGCAATGAACACGATTTTCAAAAATCTTAACAAAGGAATCAATATCTTAGTGTATGCAGACGACATTTTGCTAGTCGTTACGGGTCGTAGTATCAAAATTAATAGAAGGAAGCTACAAACAGCTGTGAGCCAGATATCGAAATGGGCCAAATCTATGGGTTTTACGATGGCTCCAGAGAAATGTCTCAGGAGCCACTTTTGCCTTGAAAATCATATCCCCTGGAATCTTAAAATCGAACTGGACGGAGTACCAATTACATATAAGAAAGAACCTAAAATCCTAAGCATAACCTTTGACAGACGTTTCAACTTTGACTCACATTGCAGAAAGATTAAACAGGACCTAAAAAACCGTGTACGTCTCATTGAAATGATAAGCAAAAAGCGTACTATATCCAACCGCAACACCATTTTAAATGTAGGAAATAGCATAGTCACCAGCAAACTTCTTTATGGACTAGAAATAACTTGTCATTCCTTCGAAAAAAATATATCTATACTAGGCCCAACCAATAACAAAATCATACGACATGCTAGCGGACTGCTTCCAAGTACCCCCGCTTTAGCTAGTTGCGCAGAAGCTGGAATTCTTCCTTTCCATTTGATAGCTGCCCTTTCAACAGTTAAAGCTATAAGCATAGCTGAAAAGACGAACAAAAATGTATGCCTCTACAGTACGGCAGAAATATATTTAGAAAATACACTAAACTTCACTTGCCCAACACCGAGCAGGTAATTAGATTAGGGGACCGGCGATGGAACAGTCATATACCGAAAGTGAACTGGGAAATAAAGAAAAACGTTCGTGCTGGAGACAACCAAATGAAAATATTAGCATGTTTCAATGCGATTGTGGCCACAAAATTTCGAAATCATGAAAAACTTTGTACAGATGGGTCTAAACTAGCGGATAAAGTTGGTGCTGGTCTCTTTGGTAGCTCATTAAAAATTGCGCGAAGTCTCCCACAACAAATATCAGTTTTTTCAGTAGAAGCTGCAGCGATATCGTTGGCCTTACACCACAGTAGTTCTACAGGGAACTTCGTGATTTTTTCAGACTCAGCAAGTGTGTTACTTGCCATACAAAATCCTCGAAATCGTCACCCCTGGATACAACATATCCAACTGACTGGATCCGACAATTTCATCTTTTGTTGGATTCCCGGACACTCCGGAATCCATGGAAATACTGATGCGTACAAATTAGCAGCCATAGGACGGAACGAAGAGCAATACGACGTTGGAATCCAGAAGCCGGTTAAATCCAAAATTTGGGACGCATGGATATCGGAATGGAGAACAAATAGGAACCTGAACCTAGCGAAAATCAAAGGGGATCCAAGGAAATGGAAAGATCGACCTAGTAGAAAAGAACAAGTAGTGTTATCGAGGCTTCGGGTTGGGCACACGAGGTATACTCATCGGCATTATGTTTCCGGGGAACCAGCAAGAAGGGTGATTTATGCAACGTGAGATAAACAGTGGAACACATACTCATCGGATGTCCTGAACTCCAAGGACCCAGAGAGGCGTACCAGATTGGCGTGTCCATAAGGAATGTCCTTTCAAATGACGAAGTAGAAGAGGAAAACTACTTTGTTTCTTAAAAGAATCCTATTTGTTTAATGACATGTAAACTTGAGTAACTTCCTCCAGAGACGAACCAGCCAAAGGCTGAAAGTCTCTTATAATAAGGAAAAAAAAAATTACAGTTCGAATCATCATTTGTTAACTATTTTGAAAATCTGATTCAAATGTGATTTTGAGTTTCGTTTCAAATTTGATTCAAGATTCTCAAAACTTAAATGCATTTCCAATATTTAGATAATAATTATTCCGAATATTAAACAAGATCAATGCAATGAATGCAATCATGTTTCTTGAAAGATCTTTCCTTCTGTAGTTCAGAGTAAAATCATAAAAATGCAGCAGCACTGATCCAGTTTTTTCTTTCTTACTTTGCAGCTGGAGCTGCAGCCCTACCGGTCTGCTTCTGTTAGTTCAGTGAGCGCAAATTTAATTATACCATGGAGCACTTGTCGTTAGCGATTTCCAGTTAGTTTTTTTTAGCCGGCTTGTGAAGTGAAACATCGGTGAGCCAATTTATTTTTACGATGGGTGGTACGGGAAACGAAGCAAAAAAAAGTGTCTACAATATTCCCATAAAACACCCATTAGCGATACCGGAGCAGTTGGAATTGTTTCTATTTAATTCTTATAATTCAATTAGGCTCGAGAGCACGATGTCAATAATAATGATCAGGTGTGGCAGGGCCGATGGCAAAATAGTGAGGACAAATTGAATTTCATTAAACCTTTTATCGGCTAAGGACGCTATCAATTAGCTGATTTTTGTATAGTTGAACTTTTTTTCAACACTAATCATCAAGGACTGGGAAAGTGTCAGAGAAGAAACTCTTCAATGGTCTAAGGATTAATCAAATGATTCGAAACACATTGGAATGATCAATTAATCAATACTTTTGATACATCGTAAAATGTGTAAAAATATGATTGGTCGTTTAGATTCCGAACACGTGCTTCGGTACAGCTAGAGGTAGCATGAAAAATGGCACTCGGCTATCATCATCATCGTTTCCAACTTCCAAGCTGCAATAACGATTCTTCTGCTGAGTAGTCTCCTTGCCTGGTAGAGTATCATCATTTCGACTTTCGATAGCGCAAAGATCTGGCAACCTGTGTGGCGTTTGGCGACGAGTGTGAATTTTTCTTCAGGCCGTCGTCGGCAGCCGCCAATCGAATGACGATGGCGATGAAAATGTATGCGAATCGCATTATCATTCATTATTGGCTTAAAGATGTGGACACAAATGGATGGTCCATCCATTGATAGATGCGGTTTGGAGCAGCAGCAGCGTTAAGCGATTGGGATTTAGATGGCACGTTAATGTGCCGGTAGCAAATGATAGCCGTTGATCAATTTTATAGTATACACCTGTCATAGTGACACAGTGAAACTGGGAAGAAACTCAAGCAAAGAAATAAGATGAGAATTTTTTTTTGTGTAGACATTTTAACGTAGCAGAATTTTTAAAACTAAACATTCAAGAGAAAAAAAACTTTGTTTTTCCAGTAATATGCAATGCAATACATCTTTTTCGATAATTCATCTTTGAAAACTTTTATGGACTCGGTAGGCTGTGACCGTCGATGACGGAAGTGTTTTTTGTGTTGGAGCAAAATTTTCAAGAGTTCTAAAATGGAGTTTCTGTTTTTTCTGAATTTCAAAGTTAACGAAAATTTATCCGAAAACGGAATGCTAGTGCTACGCCTTCCGGAACAACCTTGGGGTGTTGAAAAGCTGATGGAGAATGGAATTCAACTGCCGGACGGATGGACATTATTTCTCAGATAAGAAGTTTGTTTCAATTTTTTTGCATATAGTTGAAAAAAAGGTTTTAGAGGATTATTTGGGATAGTTTAGTAAACAACATGAAGTCAAGCAGGAAATATTACATTGCATTATTGATTATGTTATTAAAAATAAACTTTGAAGTTATCGACGTTTTTCGGTGAGTTTTGGAAGTAAGCGGGACAAATTGCCAGGTGTCCATGCGTTTCGAGCTTCTGTGGCGTTCGCTCCTCTTCAGTGGACAGATTGACTGGCCATCGTCTGGACTATTTTGGTTTTGGAAACAAACTGTCCAAATTCAGAATAGTTTGGACAAGATGGCCTGTTGTTTTGTCCACTGGAGTGAAGCGAATGCCATATTGGCTCGAAACGTATGGACAACTGGTTTTTTTTTTTTTTTTTTCAGGGATTTTCATCCTGTTGGATGATTCATCCCACGTGGACAACTGGTGGTTTGTTTTGATTATTTTTAAACTCACCGAGGGGCGTCGATAACTTCGAAGTATAAACAATCGCGGTGATAAAACCAAAAATCCAATTATAAAAATAGTGTAATCTTATAGTGTTTTGCTGCTAGTTAATTTTATTGATTTGGAGAGGAGTCAATTTTTTTTAACACGCTTTGTGTAGTTCGGATTATTTTAGGAGTTTTAGTGCTTCTAAATCATGTTGAGTTTTCTCAAATAAGTTATTAGTTTTACCTAGTTCTTGATTCACCTAAGAACATTTATTAACAAAAGCATGTTCGTTCGCTTAGATAATTTCAATTGTAAAATTTTTAACTTGTTTAAATGTCTCGACAACTTATGGTTAATTTTTTTTAAATTATTATAAGCTACCAAATAGTTGCCCAACATGATCCGAAATGTATTACCTGAATCGCTTCAATTTGCTTCTCAAGATACAAAAAGCAAAAGCTACATTACACTAGCATTACCTAAGCAACAAATATTACTTGTGGGTATAAAATAAAATTCTAACTATCATGATAGTAATCTGATTCCCAAATTCCTAAATGTCACAGTCGACAGCTAACAAAAAACTAGAAAAGATTGCGCTTTACAGATGATTGAGATTGCGGCAAAAGCTGGCGTTGTGGATAGAGTTCATTTATTAGGTGATGAAGAACATCTGCATTATTAAAAGTTTTATATAACCATTCTTTCTGTTACTAGGTAAATTGTCAATCAAAAAATGATCGGATTTTCATGTTCATTGTTGCAATTCAAGTTAGGTTTTTCATATAGAGCGTTCAAATAAAGAATGGGTTAACCTTCAACTTGATATGCCATTGGATTATTGGACTATATATATAAAAGAATTATTTTTTTACAAATTCATGTTTACACTTTGTAATAGTCGTTATTTTTTATCGCCATTTAACTTAACATACAGATGCTTGCTTATGAACTCGAAGGTTTCCTTTGGAACTTTATTAGTTAGGATAATAATGTTAATGGTTTACCGTAACACTAGTCAAAAGTGTCTCCCAATCAATTCCTTTAACCCCTTTCCCAACCAAAATTATTTTGCTAGGATGCAGAGGTGACCTCGGTCCTAAAGCACAGCATAGATCTTTCATCCTTTTATCTTTCTTCCAATCTATCCATTGACTACTAGGACGTGGCCGGCGCCGTTATTGATGTTAAAAGAGAGAGCATCAGTTTTGTGCAGTGTGAATGAGCTGCCAATCCCAAGCACCATTCATTTGACCTCTGAATAAAATTAATGGCCTCGGTCAATCACGGAGTAGCAACCATTGGCGATGTGGAACTTGTTCTACTGAACCACGCCAGCGATTGTAGAACTCGAAGTGATTGTTATCATAATTTGATTTTGGAACAAGTCAAGCATAAATTTTCTTCAACCATGCATTTCGGGTTTTACGGTTTAAGGTGGATATGAGTAGTTAATCAAGCTAAGCTAAGCTAAGCTAATTCATCTTTGAAAACTTTTATGGTGATGTCAAATATGTTAATAAGTTTGAAAAGTTTCCAGCATTTTCAACTTTTTTCCAACATTAGGGTAAGTGAGCCCTATTTTGGCATGGTCCTTTTCTTGGCATGCCAACATGTCTTTTCATGTTTTTCAGGTCCAAATTGAGCTTGAAAAATTTTGAATATATTTTCATTACGAAGAGAATAATTTGTTGCAAATCTTTGCATACCGAATTTTTAGATTGTTTGTACTTTAATAAAGGAGTTAATTTTTTTCGATCTGTATCCAAGGAAATTATGTTGGAAATCATCGTATGAAAATCAGATGAACTCACCTTTCTAGTGCAACTGTTAAATTCACATGCGATTTCAAACGCGGACATTCATTTGAAAAATTTGCAATAAATACTCATGCTTACAGTTAAACTCGGCAAAAAATCAAAAAATATTAGAAAGACCAAAGAGTGAATATTTATTTAGGACTGAATAAAAATTTAGAACTTATTTTGTTCCTTTTCTTGGCATGCAACTTCAATCGAAATACACCACCAGTGTTGGAAGCTGAAAAAAATACATGTTCATTAAAGAGGTATTTTTGGGTTGACGTTTTCCCCAAAACTTCTTTTAAAACTACGCACAAATGTTTTCATACTAATTGGGTTGTATGATAAGACCGTTTCTATCAACTTAAGCTTTGAAATAAGTTGGAGAACATAAGTGATTCGACTAACTAAAAGTCATATCCAAGCATTGAAAATGCAAAAATCGCTATTTGGGAACCATGAATCGAAGGTACATTGCTACGCGTGCGAACAGCATTTGCATTGCAGTCTGCCGAGCAAAAGCCACGTGGTCTCCTACAGAACACAGTGGTTAAAAATATTAAAAAAAACTAAGTTAAATTAAGCATATCACAAGACTTAAGATATTTTTCTTATCTAAAAATTGTTAGATTGATGGCAATTTATGACTTGAGTATATAAAATACACAATTAATTGAGTTTTGGAATCGTTTTCTATTGCTCGGGAACCATATACTCAAATTTAATTTTTCGGATTTTTGTTCTAATTTTTTGCTTGGAAACAGAAGCTGGAAGTTCAGGAAAATATCGTTTTCTTTCCAATTATTCCTTAAAATATGTGAGTCGAATTATGAAAAATGTTTTAGCAAGGTTTACATTCTAACATTTATTTGGCGTGTTAAACCACTGCGCAACGCCCCGGGCATTCGAGATGGCTCTTGCTAGAAGCTCATAATCTCAGCTAACAAATTCAAAAGGGCAAAATTTTAAAATACCATTCAAGGAATTTTTCAATTTCTTACTTTATGAAGCCAAACTCCACAATATGAAGACAATATTTTTGGTAGTGAAAATAACCCTATGTGTCACAATCGCACTGCGGAATTTCTGGACTTCCGACTTTTTGAAATGAAAGCTTATTTTGTGCTTCCCTTTCAACCAAATTTCATCAATGTTTTCAACTTTTTGTTGTATGAGTGGCGCCCGGTGTTCCATCGTCGCATAGAACTTTACGCTCAGCTGCCGTCATTCTGTCAGTGGCCTTATATTCAGAATAGCCAACGGTTCTGTTAACTGTCAATTGAGCATTGTTGGTAAAGATCAATTGCACTTTGCTGGTGGCCAAGAATCGGATCATCGAAACGGCAAACAATTGGTACGGCGGCCAAGTAATTGGAGCACCGCAGTGAGTACTTTGCATGCATTTTTTTCACATTAATTAAAATTCCATAGACAAAACATATTTTTGTTGAACTCTAAGCAAGTTAGCAAGTAAATTCTTCAAAGGATGTTATATGGTGCACTCAACAGGAAGGTGGGAATGTCGAAAAAAAGGGTAAACCATGCCTTAGGTGCCAAGGTCGGGTACATTTACCCTATGACATCAGGAAAACATGTTATTAACAGTTTTCGTCGTTTCTTAAGAAACAGTTTTATAACTATTTTTTAGCCTACTTAGATAAAGCAGGTATTGCAGGAAAATAGTAGAAAAGAGAAAAAAGGTATAAGGAGACCCTAGCTCAAATTTCCCTGCTCCTGAATCATAGTAAAGCTTAGTTCATTACAATGGTCCAGTTTTATGCGCTAGCTGACGTTGCCGATTTGCAGGAGAAAGAGCAGTTTTACAGTCAACTAAACAGTGTGATAGGAAAATTCTGAAGGGTGACATTCAAATCCATTTTGGGCGACTTCAACGCAAAGATTGGCTCCGATAATCAGGACTTTGAGCGCATCATGGGGCGCCATGGTCTAGGACAGATAAGCGAACACGGAGAGTTGTTTGTAGAATTTTGTGGCAACATCAACATGGTGATCGGTGGATCGCTCTTCCCCCATCGACCAGCACATTTGTTTTGTTTTGTTTTATTGTTTTATAAACCATCTGACATAGTTGTCTTAATGATATACTTAATTTAAGGTTACATAAAAGTTACATTGCACGAACGATGATGTTTCTAATTATTATTTCTCAATTCGTCACTTAAATAAGATTCAATCCGTCGTTTAAAGGTTGTTGTACATACATTGAAGTCAAAAAGCGTATAAAAACGTAGAAAGCTTATTTTTGCGGAACGTAAGGGTCGTTACTACCATACCGAGTGCTTCTTGATTCTAGTGAAAGCCAGTCACGATTTCGCAGAGCTCTTTCAGGGGCATAGATATTACATCGAGAAAGAAGCCATGAACAATCGATTTCATTTCGTAAAACCTTCGCCACGAACAGTGACTGGCCGATGGCATGACGATCCGAGAGTGTGTGAAGTCCCAGTAGGGCACAACGCTGAGCATACGGTGGCAGATTAAGAGGCTTCTCCCAAGGCAATTCCCGAAGAGCATATCGTACGAATCTTCTTTGAATTTTTTTTTTTTTTTTTTATGCGGCAGCTTGTGAGAAATCACAGAGCCCTTTTGAGGCTAAAACTTCTCATCGCGGAGGAAAGCTAGGTACATGAATTGGGAAGGAGTTGGACGAGACCGTAATACACCAAAAGGACTAAGCACTGGCACTCAATTGAACACTGGTTGCTCCCTGATAGGTAAGAAGGTCAGGGAGCTGTATTACGAGCAAAGGGGTTTTACTATTCATTGTGTAAAGTGTCACTGTGGGCTGATGTCTAATGTAAAACTGTGTATTATTGTGTTATGTAATGCAACAGCCAAATCATAGCCACTGTGGGCTGAATTTTGTTGTTGCAATGTGTAATGCTGTGTTGTGTTATGTAACAGACAAATAATAGCCACTGTGGGCTGAGTTTTGTTGTTACGATGTGTAATGATAGAATGTGTGATGTAACAGACAAATAATACCAACTGTGGGCTGAGGTTTGTTGTTACGATGTGTAATGCTGTGTTGTGTTATGTAACAGACAAATAATAGCCACTGTGGGCTGAGTTTTGTTGTTACGATGTGTAATGATAGAATGTGTGATGTAACAGACAAATAATAGCCACTGTGGGCTGAGTTTTGTTGTTACGTTGTGTAATGGTGTGTTGTGTGATGTACCAGACAAATAATAGTCACTGTGGGCTGAGGTTTGTTGTTACGATGTGTAATGATAGAATGTGTGATGTAACAGACAAATAATAGCCACTGTGGGCCGAGTTTTGTTGTTACGATGTGTAATGGTGTGTTGTGTGATGTAACAGACAAATAATAGCCACTGTGGGCTGAGTTTTGTTGTTACGATGTGTAATGCTGTGATGTGTAATGTAACAAACAATAATAGCCACTGTGGGCTGAGTTTTGTTGTTACGATGTGTAATGCTGTGATGTGTAATGTAACAGACAAATAATAGCCACTGTGGGCTGAGGTTTGTTGTTAAGATGTGTAATGTAACAAACAATAATAGCCACTGTGGGCTGAGTTTTGTTGTTACGATGTGTAATGCTGTGATGTGTAATGTAACAGACAAATAATAGCCACTGTGGGCTGAGGTTTGTTGTTAAGATGTGTAATGTAACAAACAATAATAGCCACTGTGGGCTGAGGTTTGTTGTTAAGATGTGTAATGTAACAAACAATAATAGCCACTGTGGGCTGAGTTTTGTTGTTACGATGTGTAATGCTGTGATGTGTAATGAAACAGACAAATAATAGGCACTGTGGGCTGAGGTTTGTTGTTACGATGTGTTATGCTGTGTTGTGTAATGTAACAAACAATAATAGCCACTGTGGGCTGAGGTTTGTTGTTACGATGTGTAATGCTGTGATGTGTAATGTAACAGACAAATCATAGCCACTGTGGGCTGAGGTTTGTTGTTACGATGTGTAATGCTGTGATGTGTAATGAAACAGACAAATAATAGCCACTGTGGGCTGAGGTTTGTTGTTACGATGTGTTATGCTGTGTTGTGTGATGTAACAAACAATAATAGCCACTGTGGGCTGAGGTTTGTTGTTACGATGTGTAATGCTGTGATGTGTAATGTAACAGACAAATAATAGCCACTGTGGGCTGAGGTTTGTTGTTACGATGTGTAATGCTGTGTTGTGTAATGTAACAAACAATAATAGCCACTGTGGGCTGAGGTTTGTTGTTACGATGTCTAATGCTGTGATGTGTAATGTAACAGACAAATAATAGCCACTGTGGGCTGAAATTTGTTGTTACGATGTGTAATGCTGTGTTGTGTAATGGAACAGACAAATAATAGCCACTGTGGGCTGAGTTTTGTTGTTACGATGTGTAATGGTGTGTTGTGTGATGTAACAGACAAGTAATAGCCACTGTGGGCTGAGGTTTGTTGTTACGATGTCTAATGCTGTGTTGTGTAATGTTGCAGACAAAGAATAGCCACTGTGGGCTTAGGTTTGTCGTTACGATGTCTAATGCTGTGTTGTGTAATGTAACAGACAAATAATAGCCACTGTGTGCTGAGTTTTGTTGTTACGATGTGTAATGGTGTGTTGTGTGATGTAACAGACAAATAATAGCCACTATGGGCTGAGTTTTGTTGTTACGATGTGTAATGCTGTGATGTGTAATGCAACAGACAAATAATAGCCACTGTGGGCTGAGGTTTGTTGTTACGATGTGTAATGCTGTGTTGTGTAATGTAACAAACAATAATAGCCACTGTGGGCTGAGGTTTGTTGTTACGATGTGTAATGCTGTGTTGTGTAATGTAACAAACAATAATAGCCACTGTGGGCTGAGTTTTGTTGTTACGATGTGTAATGCTGTGATGTGTAATGTAACAGACAAATAATAGCCACTGTGGGCTGAGGTTTGCTGTTACGATGTGTAATGCTGTGTTTTGTAATGTAACAAACAATAATAGCAACTGTGGGCTGGGTTTTGTTGTAACGATTTGTAATGCTGTGATGTGTAATGTAACAGACAAATAATAGCCACTGTGGGCTGAGGTTTGTTGTTACGATGTGTAATAGTGTGTATCTGAAACGAACAACATCATTAGCAAAAAAAACCAATAATCTGTATATTACCTGGGCCTTTTAATCAAATGAAGCCGAACTTGATGGAGAGCAAGAAAAACAAAATAACTTACTTGAGAGGTACAATTTTGATACCGGTTTACCTATACTTTCAAGTTAGAAATGCTTGAACTTCTTGGTAGTTGTTTTACAAATCCGTCTCTGAAGGAATAGAATCTTATATTGTCCTGAAATATAAAATATCATTAAAAAGGTTTATCACGTAGAATAATAAACAGGTCAAACAATCATTGCTGATCGGACCATTGAGCTTATGGGTGGGCGTTGGTTTAAAGCCGTGGAACCAGCACCGTTGTTTTCCGTTTCACTAAAGCTCATGTAGTGATCCGTTGGTACTTATGAGAGTTACATTGTGATATTTTACTATCAGAATATAAATTTCTCATACGACAAGGTAAACTCATTTATATAGAGGTGCAGATATAAATGAGCCCCCACCCGCGTCCACGGATATCGTACGAATCTTCTTTGAATTGCTTCGAAACGCGCAATCCACACAGCTTCAAATGGCCACCACACTAGGCTTGCAGATTCTAATGTTGAACGAACCAAACAGCAGTATAGAGCTCGCAGGCAGACAGGATCAGTGAATTCTTTGCTCAAACGTAAGATAAATCCCAGCATCCGGTTAGCTTTCTCGATAGTTGCAGAGTAGTGGTGCTTGAAAGTCATATGACTGTCTAGAATAACACCAAGATCTTTAATTTGGTCTACACGATGCAATTGTTGGCCCAGAATATTATAATCGTGCACGAAAGGTTGTTTCCTGCGTCCAAATGTTATGATACAACACTTAGCAACACTCAAAACTAGAAGGTTGACTGCACACCAGTTCACTACTGTATCGAGGTATTGTTGTAATTCGTGGCAATCAGTTGGGCTGTTTATGGTTAGAAATATTTTCAGATCATCCGCATACAGGAGTACTCCACATCCAACAAGAAGCATGTTAATATCATTGCAGAACAGCGTGAACAGTAATGGGCCCAAATTACTGCCTTGTGGTACCCCTGAAGTTGGAATGAAGTCGATTGATTCAGCAGAGCCAATTCTGACAGCTAAACGACGGTTTGTTAGGTAGCTCCTGATCCATACACACAGTCTTTCGGAAAATCCTAAATGTTGTAGCCGGCATCGTTGACGATCCTCTCCAAAACCTTTGAGCAGGCAGCTATCGACGTGACACCTCGGTAATAACGCACGTCCTGTTTGTCACCTTTTTTAAAGATAGGGCTCATGAATGATCTCTTCCAGCTGGCAGGAAATTTTTGTTGTTCGAAGGACAGGTTGAATATGTGAGTGAGTGGCTTTACCAGTACGGCGCTACATCTTTTTAAAACGCACGAAGGTATGCCATCTTTACCGGTTGAGGTAGAAAACTTCAAATTATTGATAGCATCAAGAACCATTTCTTCGGTAATAGCGAAGATGTCAAGGTCTAACACATCTCTGGGTAATAATGTTACCGCTGCATTGATTTGATCTGTACTTAACGATTGGATTGGGAAAACACTGGAAAAGTGATTGGCATAGAGGTTACATTTCTCGGCAGAAGATTCGGCGGTTCTGTCGTTCAAATGAAGCACCGCAGGTAGACCAGACTGCTTCCTTTTGGTGTTAACGAACTTCCAGAACGTTTTTGGATTACGGCGAAGGTCAGATTGTTTGCGATCTAAATAGCGACGATAGCAGAGGCGATTGTAGATCCGATATCTTCTGGTGGCATCATTCAATTTTGTTTTTAAAAACGGGCAGCGGGAGCTACTAAACAGTCGTAGCCATTTCGATCGAATCTGTTTTAGCTGTTTTAGGCGACTATTTGTCCAAGGAGGTCGGAGAGGAGGTCTTACCAGTGGTACAGAATTATCGAAAACTTCACTCAAAATGGAGCAGAATGTACTCACAGCCATATCTACATCAGCACATCTTTGAAGATTCGTCCAGTCAATTTCAGATAGCGCTCGGTTCAATACCTCAAAGTCAGCACGACGGAAGTCACGAGCGGACGAGTCGAAGTCCTCAATAAAAGCTACAGGATTCGGGAACGAAATGTCGAATTCGAACGGAGGATGATGCACGTCTATGGGAACAACAACTTCATTGGCCTCGATGATGGTGCTGATCAAGATAGATTCATCGGTGAAGACTAAATCCAGCGTTCGATTATGAAAGTTCCGTAAACCGTTACGTTGATGCATTCCATTCAAAATAGTTCCATCCACTAGAGAGGCACTTGCCGTACTTATCACCGACGAGGGATCGATCAACAAGTTGTTACCTTGACCAGGGATCCACAATAATTGAGGTTGGTTAAAATCGCCAATAAAAATTATACCGCATGTAGGATGTTGCAATCTAGCTTCCGATAGAGCACTCACATGAAGATCTAGAACGGAGATATCCTGGCTTTTTTCCGGTGGAATATACGATAATCCGATCAAAACCGAACGATGTGCATAGGACATAAGGTCACTTGGGTATTCCGAGATGGCCGAACAGAAAATAAAATTGACCACATCTGCATCAGCCGAAAATGGCGTAGGAGCCTTCTGGATGTCCGCAACAAACGAAGCGACATTGCATCTGACCATCAACTCGTCCTTGGCAAGATACGACTGAGAGTTGTGCGTGTCCAACGGCGCGAGGAGAAAGTCGGTTGTCGATACGACGTCCGCCGGCTGGAGAATCCAGAGGTGAAAAGGGCGTAGGTTGAACAGCTAGAATCCCGAGGCTCGGAGCTGCCGACAGACGAACAGTCGAAGAACAGTGGTGTGGAATCAAGAATGCCTTTATCACGACGAGCCATGGTACTCTCGGTAAAGTTTGTGGAAAAAGAAGTGAATGGATGTCGGATGTAACTTGGAGGATGGTCGATGATCGGAGAAATGCGAAAGTCGGAATTGAGCAGGTATGTCAGCAAAAGCAGCCGCCCGCTTACAATATTCGGAGCTGGAAAATGCAGTTAAACGAACTTGTAGACGAGACAAGAGAGCCTGGACTAACTCCCTACCTGAAAAGGGAGAAAGAATTGCCGCCATTATTGGAGATGTCCGATTACTCTAAGACAGTTCTCGCCGCCTTAGAATGCCGCTGGAAGACCGAGCAGGTCAGCTGTTGACCAATCGAACAGATCAGCTCAAGCGTTTGACTGAGTATGTTGAACAACTCTTCCGAGTCACAAATAGCGAGGGCCTACAGAACTCGCAGCTCGAAGCGCCCACAGTAAATCGCATTAATGGCGTTAACTTGGAAGCGCCTTCTCTGGCTGAAATAGGAGCGGCCATCAAAGCAGCCGGGATCGATTGAATCCCCTCTGAAATGCTGAAAGCCGACTCTGACTTGTCAGCACAAATGTTGCACCGTCTTTTAGCTGACATTTGGGATACTGCAACATTCACGGCCGACTGGATGCAGGCAGGGTTACTGATAATCGCTTCGTTTGCCTCAAAATTTCTAATCGTTACCGATGCAACCACAGTAACGACGCTGTTTTGCATTACTCGCGAAGGAATCTAAACATGCAACAGAAAAGCGCCGTCTTAGTTAACTATGTACGATGATTTTTCGTTCTGTTTATGTTGCCTAGCGTTCCTTGCTGATTTTCTCCTCCCGATTTTCAGTCATTGTTTACTCTAGCAACCATTCACTTCGCAACAGAATCAATTCTTTAGCGAGTTGATTCGGCGCGAGTTGATGACGATGTTGTTCATTCATGCCCAGACTCAGACCTTCAAGGAAGAATGCTACTAGGGATCAATTCCCGGGATAAAAATTAAGACCCATTTTTTGATAAATAATTAACATAACTTGAGAGGAAAATAAGCCAATATTGGCATAGATTTGGTTTTTGGGCACCTCTTGCGTTCCTCGAATTAAATCGCTTTGCTTCATGAAGCGTTCGCGGCGAAGCATGATCGTCAGCGAGTCGAGTAGATGACGAATAATTCGACGCCGTCCACGCGCAATGTATTCATTGGTAGCGAATGATGATTGTTTGATGGTTACCGATAGGTACTCAGAAAATAACTGATCACTAAAGAGGGGAAAAAAAACAAACTAGGTATGCGTCGTTCGATGCTGAAAAGCATCGTTTGTAAAGAAAATAAACTTTCTATGTTGTGGGGTAAAATCGTTGGTGACTAGGATGGGAGTAAAAACTCATTCTAAGCGAAGATCAGCAACCTTGGATGCAGGGTATCCTCGTAAAGGTCCCGAAGAAAGGAGACCTAACAGAGTGCGGTAACTGGCGTGGCATAAACTTGATCTGCACAACCCCAAGGTACTCAGCAAAGTGATTCTTAACAGGATCCAAGAGAAAATCGACGCTACACTTTGACGGCAACAAGCTGGATTCCGATCCGGAAGATCATGTGTTAACCACACACAACGTTACGAATCATACTGGAACAAATCATCGAATTCTAGGAATCGAATTCTCTTCTACTGGTGTTCGTTGATTTCGAACAAGCATTTAATCGAATGAACCACAAAAAAATCTGGGCGGCTCTAAGGCGACGAGAAGTCCCAGAGAAACTAGTCCATCTCATCGAAGCACAATACGAGCCATTTTCGTGTAGAGTCTTGCACAACGGTGTCTTATCTGATCCAATCCCGGTAGCTGCTGGAGGGAGACAAGGATGTATGTTATCGCTCTGATGGGATCTTGACTGGATCGATTGATTGTAGAACGAAGTGAGGGTTGCCGTGGAATTCTTCGACAATAGAGACACTGAACGATCTTAACCTGGACGACGATATTGTATTGATCGCCCAAACACAACCGGATATGCAGAGCAAACTCGACGACCTCACCGCAGCAGGTGTCAAAGTCCATGTCGGAAAGACCAAGTCGATAGAGATCAACACAGGAAATCCCTCCAGTTTCATGGAAGCTGGGCAACAGGTTGAGAAAATGGAGTGCTTCCAGTATCTTGGTAGCCAGATAAGGCCTGATAGTGATACCCAGACAGACATCGAAACCAGGATCAGAAAGGTCCGATTTGCGTTTGCGAGTCTCCGGAACATCTGGCGGTTACGCCAGATCTCTCTGTAGGAAATATTGATAGTAATGATAGTAATTTATTCTTATAGATTGGCAACGCGGTAAAACATTGCCAAAGTGTTCGATCAAAAATGATAGCATAATAGATAATTAAATCAGAGCAATTATATAAAAAGAAATCCCAACGAATTGTTTCTAATGTCTGGGTTAAAAAGGTTTAAAACTGCGAGTTTAAGAAATAGTAGAAATTTATGTTAGTGTGTATTACTTGCATTACGAGTTAACGAAGCTACTTGTAGTATGGACAAGGAAATAACAAGAAAAAAAATTATACATCATGTCAATAAAATTCTGTCATGAAAGATAAAATTAATAAATTTAAAAAAAACGCATTTGCAAAATTTGCAACTCATAAATTTTATGGGTGTATTTTCGGTTCTTTGCTTTCGCCGAGAGCACCAGAATGCGTGTGCTAGGGGTAAAAAAAGAGATAGGTAAATACTGAGGCGGTTTCGAAAAGTAGTCATTCGTTTACAGATATTGCTAAGTGCAAGAGGTCGGAAGGCGGAGAAATCTTCCTCCTCGAAGCGAATGGAACATTCAGTGAACTCTCACAGTTTTGAAAGAGTTTGCTGTGTTGAGTCACTGAGTGTTCTGATTCGGTTTTGTAGGAAGGAAACAGTAATTAGAAATTACGGAGAAAAGCCAAACTCCTAGGCAAAAAGTGAAGCTGAAAACCCGGACATGGTCAAGGAAAACGACAATGGCGCAGCTGCTCCCAAGAAACGGTAGGTGGACGGGATGCAAGTTGCCAAAAACGAATGGTGCGATACGCAAAAGGATATGCGTTCATACTTGGTCACACGCAAAAACAAAAAACGGTGCGTTCTATAAAGTTAAAACGCAAAAAAAAAATAAGGTGCGTTATGTTATACTTGACAGTCGTAGTCAAGTATCTCACGAGAATTACACTTTGACCGTCGTAGTCAAACGTAGTATACAACGTCAGTTGTAGAAGGTGCGTCAGAGGATAGGCTTGAAAAGATAGCGAAATACCTGACACTTTACAAGAAATGGTACAGTAACAGACAGGTGCGTGTTACGAGCAAGAATCTTTTTTCTTTTCTATCCATCGGGAGAGAGGTTAATGGCGTTTTCCTCTGAAAGAGGTACAGAGTTGAAAAGTCAAAATTTCAACAAATGGGTAATCATAGTGATTGTTGTAGTAGTATGCATTCAATCATAATTTTCCAGGATTGAGGTCTAGTTTGAGTCCGTCACTTACCACACAGACATGAAATTTGGAACCAGAGGTTCCAGGAGTCCTGATATTTTAGGATTTGTCCTGCTTTTCGGAAGCCGACGTGAAAAAAAAATAAAATTTTTTTTAGCTGTCCAAATTTTTGAGAATTGGTCTGGTTTTCTAGGAGAAAAATCAAAGGAGGGTCAATTTCTTGATGATTTTTTTAGTTGGATGATGAGAACATCCAAATGTGTAAAAAAAGTAGTTTAAGCTTATCTACCCGAAGATTGTCTTCAATTCAGATGATAGTAAAACGGTGTTTTTTTTTTAAACTGCGCTCTAGCCAAGAGGCTGCTAAGTACGTTGCATACATTAAGGCGTCTACAGCACCTCTGCTTGACACAAAATACCCTATGCGAAATTCACCTGTTTAGACGTAATACGTTGTCAAAATTGCCTTGGGTCTAAATTGCTCTGATAGTTGGATGGAACTTTCCAACTGGGATAGCATTGATCAAAATCGATCGATGGGCACTCTGGAATCGACATTACATACTGCTGAAAAAAATTATCCACAAAAAAAAATGGAGTGTCCAGTAAGTATAGTCAGTGGTCAAATGTCAGGTTGGTTTTAGGCCCACAAAACCGTAGGCCCGTTATTTTAATAGTTGACAAATTCAATGACAAAAGATAGGAATTTCACCCACCTGGGCACTACACAATGTTTACAACTGAGAGTAGAAGAGGGAGAAATTGTAGTATGGACAAGGAAATAACAAGAAAAAAAAATTATACATCATGTCAATAAAATTCTGTCATGAAAGATAAAATTAATAAATTTAAAAAAAACGCATTTGCAAAATTTGCAACTCATAAATTTTATGGGTGTATTTTCGGTTCTTTGCTTTCGCCGAGAGCACCAGAATGCGTGTGCTAGGGGTAAAAAAAGAGATAAATACTGAGGCGGTTTCGAAAAGTAGTCATTCGTTTACAGATATTGCTAAGTGCAAGAGGTCGGAAGGCGGAGAAATCTTCCTCCTCGAAGCGAATGGAACATTTAGTGAACTCTCACAGTTTTGAAAGAGTTTGCTGTGTTGAGTCACTGAGTGTTCTGATTCGGTTTTGTAGGAAGGAAACAGTAATTAGAAATTACGGAGAAAAGCCAAACTCCTAGGCAAAAAGTGAAGCTGAAAACCCGGACATGGTCAAGGAAAACGACACTACTGTTGCTATTCAACTTCAAAATGGCAGCAAAATCGATGTGTAACGAAGGTAACGCAACCAACGTGAGAGAAAAGAGCGGGGAATTCCGTTCAGAGAAGGGATGAAAATTTAGGTGAACAGACCGTTACGTTAGCCAAGGAGAGAAGGAGAGTCTAATCGATGGAGAGCAACCGCTGATCGAGAGTTTCGGAGGGTAGAACAAGCGTGACCTGGAGAGAAATCGTCAGTTGGTAAAGTATTGTAGAAAAGCACAGATCGTATTTGTGAGTGGCTTGAAAATTAGTGACGTGAAATTAAAATGGCGTCTCGGAAAACTAGTTTCGGATTCCTTGAAGAGGAAAATTCCACCGGTCACGACACTCTCTACGAACGAAAATCCGAATTTTCAACTCAAACGTCAAATCCGTATTGCTGTACGGGTGAGAAACTTGGTGCTCATATGCGGTGACCACGTGAAAACTGCTATTATTTGTAAACCGCTGCCTGCGGAATATCATCCGCGCTTGGTGGCCTGGCAACTGGATCTCGAATGAGGAATTACATCGCCGGTGTCATCAAAGGGCGCTAGAAATCGAGATGCGGGAACGTAAGTAGAGATGGATCGGACACACACTGCGAAGAGATGGAAACGAGATTTGCAGAGAGGCGCTTAAATAGAATCCAGAGGGACATCGGTGACGAAGCAGACCCAGAAACTCGCGGCAGAGAAGCCTAGCCGCCGAAATCCGAATTTTGACTGGGACCAAGTGAAGACGCTGGCTCCGGATCGTCAAAAGTCGAGGTCTTTTACCACGGCCCTATGCACCGGAGGATCGGCGCGGGAACATTAAGTAAGTTAGTTTGTTAAACGAGAATTTATAAAGCTAAATAGAACCGAAAAAGGAAAAACAAACGGTTTACGTTGAGAAAATTATGATCAAAGCAGGGTGGCCAGCGAGTTTCCATTTTTAAATTTCCGGTTTTCCCTTAACAGATTTTATGTCTTTACGGTACTTTTTACAAATTTTTTTGGTTGAACAAATAGATATTTTATGAAATTTGTAAGTGAAAGTGCGTGAAAACTGGAAAATTTCGTCATCTGGGATTCTTGAAACACCGCATTGTACCATTTTAACACCACATTATGATTGCATGTCGTTGACGTTCCGGATCTCAAATTCTCTGGGAAATTTCAAAGTTCGTTCAACTAATCAGAATCGAAACTTCCACTTGTCACAACTTTGAGGTTCAAAGGCTTTTAAAATCTTTAAACTTATTGTGACTTAAATATATTTTCCGAGACATTGAAAGTAAGATTTTTTCGTGAAAATAATCAAACAATATTGCAAATGCACATATTTTGTCAATTTTAAAATGCGGGGGAAATTAATAAAGTTTAAGGTATTTGATTAAAATCTTTTTGGATTCTTGGAAAAATAATGTTAGATTTATAAGAATTGGACGAAAAAATAGAGATTTGTTGTCATTATTTCCACCATAACTCAAAAAGGAATGGAAAGCCCATAATGATGTCATAAAATGAAATCTGCAACATCATAAAGGCAGGAAAATGATGTATTTTGCCGAATATTTGATGATACAGGTGATACTTTTTTAAGATTTCTGATTTCTCATATAGAAGTTTACCATATTTTAATTCAAAACTTGGGGAAATTTCCATGTTATTATTTGATTTCACTTGGGAAGTTATAAAGTTATAAAATAATGTACATTTGACAAGGGTTCATCAATCTCAAAAATTTCAAAATATAAAATTTATTAAAAACCGCTAAAATGAACCAAAATAATTTTTTTTAAAAATTCTTATACAGTACCGTTCACAATTGTATAGAAATTGAAAGCACGCAAACTGTCACTTCAACTTTGAACTTCCATATCTTTTTACTCTGATGATATTTTTTTTATCAATGTTTCTGCGTTAGATAGATCAACTATCACACTATTAGGCCACAAAATTTGAGCTTTCTGGAGTTTGTATGGCCTGAGACACAGTAATTCTACGAAAATCGTACTTTTAGGGCTTTTCTCATTCGAACTGCAATATCTCAGAAACTACATTACATTTTTAACTGTAATTTTGCAGAGTGATTGTTGAAACATGAAGCTAGCATGTCAAAAGTTTTTGAAAAATTCTATCGATGGAATCAAAAGTTACGCGAGGTTCAATGTTTCAGGCATGAACCTAAAAATGCGATTTCTATAGAATTTTGGACGAATGTTTCCATAAAAAAATCCTATTTTATGTTTAACAAACAGTTAATCAATTTCAACCAAAAAATCAAAACAATATCGTAAGATTCTGTTTTCAAAACACAAACAGATCATTTATTTCTTTTTTTCTTTTTTTAATTGCTTTTGCCAGACATTTTCTGACCGATTTGATGATGGAAATGATATTGTTCTCATGAATCGTCCAAAATTCTATAGAAACCGCATTTTCACGTTCATGCCTGATATATTTTACCTCGCGTAATTTTTAATCTCATCGATAGAACTTTTCAAAAATTTTATACATGCTAGCCTCATGTTTCAACAATCACTCTGCAAATTTTTAAGAAAAAATGTAGCGTAGATTCTGAGATATTGCAGTTTGAATGGAAAATTTCCAAAAAGTACGATTTTCGTAGAATTTCTGTATCTCAGGCCACACAAACTCCAGATAGCTCAAATTTTGTGGTATAATAGTGTGATAGTTGATCTATCTAACGCAGAAAAAATGATCAAAAAATAACATCAGAGTAAAAAGTTATGGAAGTTCAAAGTCGAAGTGATAGTGCGTGTGCTTTCAATTTCTATACAATTATGAACGGTACTGTATATCAGTAAATTCAGATAAATAAACAAGCTTTTTTTGTGCTGTTCGTGTATTTTACTTTCAAACTCGGACTTAAAAAAATCAACAAAAATTCTGAAAAACAAACTTAGTATTGCAATTATGATCCATAAATGTCGATATTAGTTGCAAAATTTAAAAGGCAATTCGAACTTAAAATTTAAATTTTGAATTCTAATCTTAAGATTTAAATTTAAAAATTTAGATAAATGATCAATAAATACCATTACTATTGTTTTGTTTATTTTCATTCTGAATTTGGATACATGATTTTCGAATTTTATTTGAACAATAATTTCTGAAATAAAAGTTAAATCCAGATAATGAGTAAAAATTAAGAATCTCAGGCTAAGTTATATGTTTACATTTAAAAATTTGAATTTAAGATCGATTTCGAAACTTGAATTGTCAAACTTGTACCAGAATCTTTTTAAAAATTCATTTGACTGAACGCATAATTCAAGTCTTAGCACAGAGAAGTTAATTCGACCTTCTCTGAGTTCTGAAAGAAATCTGTATTCAGAATCTAAATTTCAAATATCATGCTGAGCCTGAATTTTGAATCAAAGTTCTATATCAATTCTGAATCCACAATTTGGATTCTGAAATTAGAATTTCGAATAATTCTGGTATTCATTTCTGACATTCGGTGGAAAAGCGAAAATTGAAGAATGGAAACACACATAAACTTTTCTCATTTCGTGTTTTCATCAAAGAACTACAACTAACGTCTATAACAAATTTTTGATAAAAAATTACTATTGAATAAGGATTTATATAGTAAAAGTGATTTGCACTGCATAAGATTTTTTCCCGGTTTGGATGTCAAATTCCCGGTTATTTCCCGGTTTTCCCGGTGCTATTTTCAATTCCCGGTTTTTTCCCGGTTTTCCCGGTTCGCTGGCCACCCTGTAGCTTAGTAATCAAACACCTTATCAATTACCCATTACACAAAAAACGTAGTAAAATGAGTAATTCAAATGTTAAGTTCGATGTAGTTAAAGTAAAAATTTAGGGCCACATGTTATAAATAACCGCAACCACCGAAAGTGTTGTGTTCAATTTAGTAGTGTTTTCATGATGAATTTTATATCATTTGAGTTTGTTCCGAACTGTCTTAGCAATTGATAAACTAGCATTTGTAATATTATTAAGCTGTTTTGTATCCTTTATGATAAAAAAAGCTCGTTAAAACCGTCAAAATAGAGACTGATCAATGTTACCCCGAGGCATCAAATTCTAAAAGACGACGAATCGACGAAAGAAAAAGACGAAATAAAAAAACGAAAAAAAGACGAAATCGATTTTAAATCAAATTTAAAGTAGTCTAATAAATTTCATGTTTTACGTTCATAGGAGTCTAGTACTGGTTTTAAAAATATGAAATACAAAAAAATTATCGAAAAGTATTGAAAAAAAGTGATCAGTCTTATCCCGGATTACGGTACTCTAAGAATAATTCTACTTATTCACTCCATTTCACGGTTTTCATTAAAAAAAATGTGTGATCCTCAAGTAGATAAGAGAGTTTTCGACAGAAATTCTACCATTAGCATGACCAGCTTAAAAGTCATAGAACAATGTAGGGCTAAACTCTCCTCAACATTACGAGTTGTCTAGATTTTCGTCTCATCGAAACTTTTTCTCTTTACTGGGAAGGAAACTGTGGCAAAACCTTTAAAAATGTTGAATTAGTTCTAGTGTTTAATAGATTACCTGATCCTCTGAAAAGCGCATTCCGTTCTCCTCCATGCAGGCTCGCATTACGTGTTGCAGCTCCAGATGTTGTATCAGCCCATCGCCTGTAGATATTTGGTGAAAAAAATTAGATTTAAATGCATTAAAAAAATATGAAAGAAACATTTGTGACATGAATGAAAGTCTTATTAAGAATGGAAACACATTAATCGGAGGAAGCAGTTAACGAATGTAAACCAGCAAGCAAGCAAGCAAGCAATCAAATCTTTCGAACACTTCTGCGCCTCTTTAATGAACTCCTCGCGAATATGGTATTTTGGTCAATTTTGGCACCACAACATCATTAATCTACATTTTCCCCCGGTGTGGTGAGTTGCTTCTGTTCTACCTCAGGATCCTTCTGCCCGGGTGACGGACGCATCGGCTTTGCTGGTTATTGATTTTTCGGTCTGAATTGCTACAAGCTGTTGAACATGGTTAAACCGCGGCTAATTACGACGACTAAGTCATTAAATAAACAGGGAGAAAAAAGGTTTTTTATTACTCGGACAGCCGCCGCCAGCAGCCAACATCACAAGATCTCTTTCAAGGGTTCTCTCCTCTTGGTTGAGGTGATGGCGGCAATAACGACATAACCCTTAGCGCCCATCCCCAAAAAAGGATAATGACTGAGACCGCAAGGGGGAAAAAAAAGAACAAAAACGTGAAAACAAACTAAAATGCTCAGATAAGGAATGTGCCTTGGGCTGGGAATGAGTAGAAATAAGCAGCAAAAAATAAAAATGAAATAAACCTAGTGCTCGACAATGTAAGCCAGAAGTGATGTTGAATTGAGAAATGCTGAAGGGCAAGTTTGGGACCAAGCACCGAAAGCCTCGAAAAAGCAAAAAAAAAACCCCAACAGAAAACGGCGGCGCGTGATAATGAGACCCTTAATTGATATCAATTATAATAAAAATAAATCAAATAGTTCGTATATACCATCCAAATCATATACTTTGAATAAAAATTTAATTTTATCCTCCGGAGACTGGCCGGCAAACTGATGGATTGCATCGATAAATTCCTGTGGAACGTAAACAGACAAACAGAGAGAAAACAGAAAAAAATAACAGATTAAAATGTGCCGATAGCAGCAGGGCTTTTTGAGCAGTCATCGGCTGTCTCGAAATTTAACATTAATTAACTGCACGTGCACTGATTAAAGAAAAAAAAATCCGCCAGCTCACTCACCTGCAAGGAAATCGTTCCCGAGTTGTCTTTATCGAATATTTGAAAGACACGTTCCGTGAAGAATGGCTATGTTGCGAATAATAAAAATTTGGAATAAATCAAAATCTAATCTGTTGAAAAAAAACGTTACTTACATTCTTGGATGTGACGATCTTTTTGAACTCCTCCCGGCGAATTTCCTTCTCGTTGCCAACGGTTTTGATGAAAAGTTGCTCCAACCGTTCCAGAGATGATTTGTCGAAGCCTGTGCGGGGCCTGTAGGTGTAAGACAAAAAAAAAAAGTTCGAATTGAGATTTAAAGAACTAAAGTGTCACGGTGTCTCTTTTAAGTATCCTCGAATAAAAAAAATAGACATTTTTTATATCTTTTATTAATTTATCGTATTGTTCGCAACCTTCAAGATATTTTTTTTAAGTACTTTCAATATTTAAAATTTTTTTTTTGTTTTAAATGCTAAAAGACATACCCCTGTTAAACAGCTAATAACTTTTTTGCGTAATGAGAAACGAAGTTAAGATCTTCGACAAAGTTGTTCAGCGGAAAATTTTCACCACAGAATTTATAAATTGGCAAGAACCATCAGAAGATCATCAAAAATGATGTAGATTTTTCTGTAAAAAATATTCAATTTTCCCATACAAACTTGACAATACAAATTTACTCATGTAAACGTAACTTGAAAAATTCTGTATAAAACGAAGCAATTTATACCCCTGGGTTTGAGAAATTCTAAAATGACCTCAAATCGATTTAGTCTATTGGCTCAGTTACATTAGTTTTAAGCAGTAAAATAAAAAAAGTCCTTTTTACTGCTAAAAACTAATATTTTTTAGCTATCTAATACATGTCTGAATTCTATAATGTTCAAAGGTAGTTTTGAGTAGTATTCAAAATAATAAAATAATAATAAAAAATCGCTGGATTTTGGCAACATTCGATTTTGGCAACATTCGATTTTGGCAGTGCAAAATTCACGAGCGTGTTGCCAAAAACGAACGGGGTCTGTACTGTGAACTTTAACCAGTTCTCAGAATACAGTTCTGCAATTTAAATTGATAAAAAAATAAAGAAAATGCCTTAATAAAATATATCAAGTTACATGGCATCCAATAAGATGTCTTATTAAAAACCAAACTGTGTTTTCTGTCATTTTTTGTAATGTTTATCATTTTTGTCATTTTGTTTATTTTGTTTATTTTTGTCATTTTTGTCATTTTTGTCATTTTTGTCATTTTTGTCATTTTTGACATTCTTGTTAATTTTGATAATTTTGCCAATTAAGGCCATTTTGTCAATTTTGTAAATTTTGTCAATTTTGTCAATTTTGTCAATTTTGTCAATTTTGTCATTTTTGTCATTTTTGTCAATTTTGTCAATGTTGTCAATTTTGTCAATTTAGTCAATTTTGTCAATTTTGTCAATTTTGTCAATTTTGTCAATTTTGTCAATTTTGTCAATTTTGTCAATTTTGTCAATTTTGTCAATTTTGTCAATTTTGTCAATTTTGTCAATTTTGTCAATTTTGTCAATTTTGTCAATTTTGTCAATTTTGTCAATTTTGTCAATTTTGTCAATTTTGTCAATTTAGTCAATTTTGTCAATTTTGTCAATTTTGTCAATTTTGTCAATTTTGTCAATTTTGTCAATTTTGTCAATTTTGTCAATTTTGTCAATTTTGTCAATTTTGTTCAATTCACAAAATTGACAAAATCAACAAAATGACAAAATGAGAAAAATGACATAAATTATAAAAAATAACAAAAATGACAAAAATGACATAAATTACAAAAACGACAAAAATCACAAAAATTACAAAAATTCCAATAATTACAAAAATTACAAAAATACAAAAAAAAAAATACTAAAATTACAAAAATTACGAAAATTACAAAATTGTCAAAAATGTTAAAAATTATAAAAATTACAAAAATGACAAAAATGACAAAAATGACAAAAATCACAAAAATTACAAAAATTACAAAAATTACAAAAATTACAAAAATTACAAAAATTACAAAAATTACAAAAATTACAAAAATTACAAAAATTACAAAAATTACAAAAATTACAAAAATTACAAATATTACAAAAATTACAAAAATGACAAAATTTACAAAAATGACAAAAATCACAAAAACGACAAAAATCACAAAAAAATACAAAAATTTCCAAAATAACAAAAATTAAAATAATAACAAAAATTACAGAAATAACAGAAATTACAAAAATTACAAAAATTACAAAAATTATAAAAAATACAAAAATTACAAAAATTACAAAAATTACAAAAAATTACAAAAATTACAAAAATTACAAAAATGACAAAAATTACAAAAATTACAAAAATTACAAAAATTACAAAAATACCAAAAATTACAAAAATTACAAAAATTACAAAAATTACAAAAATTAAAAATTACAAAAATTACAAAAATTACAAAAATTACAAAAATTACAAAAATAACAAAAATTAAAAATTACAAAAATTACAAAATTACAAAAATTACAAAAATTACAAAAATTACAAAAATTACAAAAATTACAAAAATTACAAAAATTACAAAAATTACAAAAATTACAAAAATTACAAAAATTACAAAAATTACAAAAATTACAAAAATTACAAAAATTACAAAAATTACAAATATTACAAATATTACAAAAATTACAAAAATTACAAAAATGACAAAAATTACAAAAATTACAAAAATTACAAAAATTACAAAAATTACAAAAATTACAAAAATTACAAAAATTACAAAAATTACAAAAATTACAAAAATTACAAAAATTACAAAAATTACAAAAATTACAAAAATTACAAAAATTACAAAAATTACAAAAATTACAAAAATTACAAAAATTACAAAAATTACAAAAATTACAAAAATTACAAAAATTACAAAAATTACAAAAATTACAAAAATTACAAAAATTACAAAAATTACAAAAATTACAAAAATTACAAAAATAACAAAAATTACAAAAATTACAAAAATTACAAAAATTACAAAAATTACAAAAATTACAAAAATTACAAAAATTACAAAAATTACAAAAATTACAAAAATTACAAAAATGACAAAAATTACAAAAATTACAAAAATTACAACAATTACAAAAATTACAACAATTACAAAAATTACAAAAATTACAAAAATTACAAAAATTACAAAAATTACAAAAATTACAAAAATTACAAAAATGACAAAAATTACAAAAATTACAAAAATTACAAAAATTAAAAAAATTACAAAAATTACAAAAATTACAAAAATTACAAAAATTACAAAAATTACAAAAATTACAAAAATTACAAAAATTACAAAAATTACAAAAATTACAAAAATTACAAAAATTACAAAAATTACAAAAATTACAAAAATTACAAAAATTACAAAAATTACAAAAATAACAAAAATTACAAAAATACAAAAATTACAAAAATTACAAAAATTACAAAAATTACAAAAATTACAAAAATTACAAAAATTACAAAAATTACAAAAATTACAAAAATTACAAAAATACAAAAATTACAAAAATTACAAAAATTACTTACAAAAATTACAAAAATTACAAAAATTACAAAAATTACAAAAATTACAAAAATTACAAAAATTACAAAAATTACAAAAATGACAAAAATTACAAAAATTACAAAAATGACAAAAATTACAAAAATTACAAAAATTACAAAAATTACAAAAATAACAAAAATTACAAAAATTACAAAAATTACAAAAATAACAAAAATTACAAAAATTACAAATATAACAAAAATTACAAAAATTACAAAAATTACAAAAATTACAAAAATTACAAAAATTACAAAAATTACAAAAATTACAAAAATTACAAAAATTACAAAAATTACAAAAATTACAAAAATTACAAAAATTACAAAAATTACAAAAATTACAAAAATTACAAAAATTACAAAAATTACAAAAATTACAAAAATTACAAAAATTACAAAAATTACAAAAATTACAAAAATACCAAAAATTACAAAAATTACAAAAATTACAAAAATTACAAAAATTACAAAAATTACAAAAATTACAAAAATTACAAAAATTACAAAAATTACAAAAATTACAAAAATTACAAAAATTACAAAAATTACAAAAATTACAAAAATTACAAAAATTACAAAAATTACAAAAATTACAAAAATAACAAAAATTACAAAAATTACAAAAATTAAAAAAATTACAAAAATTACAAAAATTACAAAAATTACAAACATTACAAAAATTACAAAAATTACAAAAATTACAAAAATTACAAAAATTACAAAAATTACAAAAATTACAAAAATTACAAAAATTACAAAAATTACAAAAATTACAAAAATTACAAAAATTACAAAAATTACAAAAATTACAAAAATTACAAAAATTACAAAAATTACAAAAATTACAAAAATTACAAAAATTACAAAAATACCAAAAATTACAAAAATTACAAAAATTACAAAAATTACAAAAATTACAAAAATTACAAAAATTACAAAAATTACAAAAATTACAAAAATTACAAAAATTACAAAAATTACAAAAATTACAAAAATTACAAAAATTACAAAAATGACAAGAATTACAAAAATTACAAAAATTACAAAAATTACAAAAATTACAAAAATTACAAAAATTACAAAAATTACAAAAATTATAAAAATTACAAAAATTACAAAAATTACAAAAATTACAAAAATTACAAAAATTACAAAAATTACAAAAATTACAAAAATTACAAAAATTACAAAAATTACAAAAATTACAAAAATTACAAAAATTACAAAAATTACAAAAATTACAAAAATTACAAAAATTACAAAAATTACAAAAATTACAAAAATTACAAAAATTACAAAAAA
>NC_073692.1:36069689-36092693 GCF_029784155.1 Uranotaenia lowii
TGGCAGGAAACAGAATTTACCCCGAAGACATCCAAACCGATCGCGATCGGAGGACGGGTTGCTGTCGTCGTTAATGGCGAAATCATGACACTAATGGCGGCCCGTTGTCGATTTTCCGTTCCATTCATCTTTGAGAGTTGATAGTGCAGATGACAGACAGACTTGGAATTCCCACACCGATTCCCTCCGGCGGCTCTTGTTTGTTTGTGACTTTGAACTTGGCGTCCCGAGGCGTCCCTCTCCTGCTTCTTCTTATTCAAGGGGGTATAGTTGACATTTTTCCTGCAGTGCAACATGGCCCACTTGGCACTAGCTAGGCCTATTCCTATACGAACTGTCGCCGAGACGTTGAGAGTTCAGCAGAGCTTTTGGATTGCGGCAAACTGTCGGCCAGAAATGAGTTATGTCAAACAACCAGTGCAGTGCGATATCGTTGATCGTTGTACCTACCTTCTAGGCTTTTAGCTGCGATATTCTAGAAGGCGGTTCGACTTTGAAACTTTGAGCTGATCGGAGCGCCCGAAATCGAAGGTCTAATCATCGTCATGTGATCCACGACGACGACGAGCAACGTGGGTTGACATTCTAAAACCTTGCCTTTTTCCCCGAGCTTCGCTGGTGGTCAGAAAGCACTCGAGTACACTATTGGAAACTAAGTAAAGCAGAGTTAAAGTTTACTTTATTCCTAATTCGAAACAAGCTCAGCGATTTGAAACAATCACAGATATATGGAGAGTTTGAATTGCACTTGCCAAGTGCTTCATAAAACCGTATAAAATGTTCTGTCTGTCTGTCTGTCTGTCTGTCTGTCTGTCTGTCTGTCTGTCTGTCTGTCTGTCTGTCTGTCTGTCTGTCTGTCTGTCTGTCTGTCTGTCTGTCTGTCTGTCTGTCTGTCTGTCTGTCTGTCTGTCTGTCTGTCTGTCTGTCTGTCTGTCTGTCTGTCTGTCTGTCTGTCTGTCTGTCTGTCTGTCTGTCTGTCTGTCTGTCTGTCTGTCTGTCTGTCTGTCTGTCTGTCTGTCTGTCTGTCTGTCTGTCTGTCTGTCTGTCTGTCTGTCTGTCTGTCTGTCTGTCTGTCTGTCTGTCTGTCTGTCTGTCTGTCTGTCTGTCTGTCTGTCTGTCTGTCTGTCTGTCTGTCTGTCTGTCTGTCTGTCTGTCTGTCTGTCTGTCTGTCTGTCTGTCTGTCTGTCTGTCTGTCTGTCTGTCTGTCTGTCTGTCTGTCTGTCTGTCTGTCTGTCTGTCTGTCTGTCTGTCTGTCTGTCTGTCTGTCTGTCTGTCTGTCTGTCTGTCTGTCTGTCTGTCTGTCTGTCTGTCTGTCTGTCTGTCTGTCTGTCTGTCTGTCTGTCTGTCTGTCTGTCTGTCTGTCTGTCTGTCTGTCTGTCTGTCTGTCTGTCTGTCTGTCTGTCTGTCTGTCTGTCTGTCTGTCTGTCTGTCTGTCTGTCTGTCTGTCTGTCTGTCTGTCTGTCTGTCTGTCTGTCTGTCTGTCTGTCTGTCTGTCTGTCTGTCTGTCTGTCTGTCTGTCTGTCTGTCTGTCTGTCTGTCTGTCTGTCTGTCTGTCTGTCTGTCTGTCTGTCTGTCTGTCTGTCTGTCTGTCTGTCTGTCTGTCTGTCTGTCTGTCTGTCTGTCTGTCTGTCTGTCTGTCTGTCTGTCTGTCTGTCTGTCTGTCTGTCTGTCTGTCTGTCTGTCTGTCTGTCTGTCTGTCTGTCTGTCTGTCTGTCTGTCTGTCTGTCTGTCTGTCTGTCTGTCTGTCTGTCTGTCTGTCTGTCTGTCTGTCTGTCTGTCTGTCTGTCTGTCTGTCTGTCTGTCTGTCTGTCTGTCTGTCTGTCTGTCTGTCTGTCTGTCTGTCTGTCTGTCTGTCTGTCTGTCTGTCTGTCTGTCTGTCTGTCTGTCTGTCTGTCTGTCTGTCTGTCTGTCTGTCTGTCTGTCTGTCTGTCTGTCTGTCTGTCTGTCTGTCTGTCTGTCTGTCTGTCTGTCTGTCTGTCTGTCTGTCTGTCTGTCTGTCTGTCTGTCTGTCTGTCTGTCTGTCTGTCTGTCTGTCTGTCTGTCTGTCTGTCTGTCTGTCTGTCTGTCTGTCTGTCTGTCTGTCTGTCTGTCTGTCTGTCTGTCTGTCTGTCTGTCTGTCTGTCTGTCTGTCTGTCTGTCTGTCTGTCTGTCTGTCTGTCTGTCTGTCTGTCTGTCTGTCTGTCTGTCTGTCTGTCTGTCTGTCTGTCTGTCTGTCTGTCTGTCTGTCTGTCTGTCTGTCTGTCTGTCTGTCTGTCTGTCTGTCTGTCTGTCTGTCTGTCTGTCTGTCTGTCTGTCTGTCTGTCTGTCTGTCTGTCTGTCTGTCTGTCTGTCTGTCTGTCTGTCTGTCTGTCTGTCTGTCTGTCTGTCTGTCTGTCTGTCTGTCTGTCTGTCTGTCTGTCTGTCTGTCTGTCTGTCTGTCTGTCTGTCTGTCTGTCTGTCTGTCTGTCTGTCTGTCTGTCTGTCTGTCTGTCTGTCTGTCTGTCTGTCTGTCTGTCTGTCTGTCTGTCTGTCTGTCTGTCTGTCTGTCTGTCTGTCTGTCTGTCTGTCTGTCTGTCTGTCTGTCTGTCTGTCTGTCTGTCTGTCTGTCTGTCTGTCTGTCTGTCTGTCTGTCTGTCTGTCTGTCTGTCTGTCTGTCTGTCTGTCTGTCTGTCTGTCTGTCTGTCTGTCTGTCTGTCTGTCTGTCTGTCTGTCTGTCTGTCTGTCTGTCTGTCTGTCTGTCTGTCTGTCTGTCTGTCTGTCTGTCTGTCTGTCTGTCTGTCTGTCTGTCTGTCTGTCTGTCTGTCTGTCTGTCTGTCTGTCTGTCTGTCTGTCTGTCTGTCTGTCTGTCTGTCTGTCTGTCTGTCTGTCTGTCTGTCTGTCTGTCTGTCTGTCTGTCTGTCTGTCTGTCTGTCTGTCTGTCTGTCTGTCTGTCTGTCTGTCTGTCTGTCTGTCTGTCTGTCTGTCTGTCTGTCTGTCTGTCTGTCTGTCTGTCTGTCTGTCTGTCTGTCTGTCTGTCTGTCTGTCTGTCTGTCTGTCTGTCTGTCTGTCTGTCTGTCTGTCTGTCTGTCTGTCTGTCTGTCTGTCTGTCTGTCTGTCTGTCTGTCTGTCTGTCTGTCTGTCTGTCTGTCTGTCTGTCTGTCTGTCTGTCTGTCTGTCTGTCTGTCTGTCTGTCTGTCTGTCTGTCTGTCTGTCTGTCTGTCTGTCTGTCTGTCTGTCTGTCTGTCTGTCTGTCTGTCTGTCTGTCTGTCTGTCTGTCTGTCTGTCTGTCTGTCTGTCTGTCTGTCTGTCTGTCTGTCTGTCTGTCTGTCTGTCTGTCTGTCTGTCTGTCTGTCTGTCTGTCTGTCTGTCTGTCTGTCTGTCTGTCTGTCTGTCTGTCTGTCTGTCTGTCTGTCTGTCTGTCTGTCTGTCTGTCTGTCTGTCTGTCTGTCTGTCTGTCTGTCTGTCTGTCTGTCTGTCTGTCTGTCTGTCTGTCTGTCTGTCTGTCTGTCTGTCTGTCTGTCTGTCTGTCTGTCTGTCTGTCTGTCTGTCTGTCTGTCTGTCTGTCTGTCTGTCTGTCTGTCTGTCTGTCTGTCTGTCTGTCTGTCTGTCTGTCTGTCTGTCTGTCTGTCTGTCTGTCTGTCTGTCTGTCTGTCTGTCTGTCTGTCTGTCTGTCTGTCTGTCTGTCTGTCTGTCTGTCTGTCTGTCTGTCTGTCTGTCTGTCTGTCTGTCTGTCTGTCTGTCTGTCTGTCTGTCTGTCTGTCTGTCTGTCTGTCTGTCTGTCTGTCTGTCTGTCTGTCTGTCTGTCTGTCTGTCTGTCTGTCTGTCTGTCTGTCTGTCTGTCTGTCTGTCTGTCTGTCTGTCTGTCTGTCTGTCTGTCTGTCTGTCTGTCTGTCTGTCTGTCTGTCTGTCTGTCTGTCTGTCTGTCTGTCTGTCTGTCTGTCTGTCTGTCTGTCTGTCTGTCTGTCTGTCTGTCTGTCTGTCTGTCTGTCTGTCTGTCTGTCTGTCTGTCTGTCTGTCTGTCTGTCTGTCTGTCTGTCTGTCTGTCTGTCTGTCTGTCTGTCTGTCTGTCTGTCTGTCTGTCTGTCTGTCTGTCTGTCTGTCTGTCTGTCTGTCTGTCTGTCTGTCTGTCTGTCTGTCTGTCTGTCTGTCTGTCTGTCTGTCTGTCTGTCTGTCTGTCTGTCTGTCTGTCTGTCTGTCTGTCTGTCTGTCTGTCTGTCTGTCTGTCTGTCTGTCTGTCTGTCTGTCTGTCTGTCTGTCTGTCTGTCTGTCTGTCTGTCTGTCTGTCTGTCTGTCTGTCTGTCTGTCTGTCTGTCTGTCTGTCTGTCTGTCTGTCTGTCTGTCTGTCTGTCTGTCTGTCTGTCTGTCTGTCTGTCTGTCTGTCTGTCTGTCTGTCTGTCTGTCTGTCTGTCTGTCTGTCTGTCTGTCTGTCTGTCTGTCTGTCTGTCTGTCTGTCTGTCTGTCTGTCTGTCTGTCTGTCTGTCTGTCTGTCTGTCTGTCTGTCTGTCTGTCTGTCTGTCTGTCTGTCTGTCTGTCTGTCTGTCTGTCTGTCTGTCTGTCTGTCTGTCTGTCTGTCTGTCTGTCTGTCTGTCTGTCTGTCTGTCTGTCTGTCTGTCTGTCTGTCTGTCTGTCTGTCTGTCTGTCTGTCTGTCTGTCTGTCTGTCTGTCTGTCTGTCTGTCTGTCTGTCTGTCTGTCTGTCTGTCTGTCTGTCTGTCTGTCTGTCTGTCTGTCTGTCTGTCTGTCTGTCTGTCTGTCTGTCTGTCTGTCTGTCTGTCTGTCTGTCTGTCTGTCTGTCTGTCTGTCTGTCTGTCTGTCTGTCTGTCTGTCTGTCTGTCTGTCTGTCTGTCTGTCTGTCTGTCTGTCTGTCTGTCTGTCTGTCTGTCTGTCTGTCTGTCTGTCTGTCTGTCTGTCTGTCTGTCTGTCTGTCTGTCTGTCTGTCTGTCTGTCTGTCTGTCTGTCTGTCTGTCTGTCTGTCTGTCTGTCTGTCTGTCTGTCTGTCTGTCTGTCTGTCTGTCTGTCTGTCTGTCTGTCTGTCTGTCTGTCTGTCTGTCTGTCTGTCTGTCTGTCTGTCTGTCTGTCTGTCTGTCTGTCTGTCTGTCTGTCTGTCTGTCTGTCTGTCTGTCTGTCTGTCTGTCTGTCTGTCTGTCTGTCTGTCTGTCTGTCTGTCTGTCTGTCTGTCTGTCTGTCTGTCTGTCTGTCTGTCTGTCTGTCTGTCTGTCTGTCTGTCTGTCTGTCTGTCTGTCTGTCTGTCTGTCTGTCTGTCTGTCTGTCTGTCTGTCTGTCTGTCTGTCTGTCTGTCTGTCTGTCTGTCTGTCTGTCTGTCTGTCTGTCTGTCTGTCTGTCTGTCTGTCTGTCTGTCTGTCTGTCTGTCTGTCTGTCTGTCTGTCTGTCTGTCTGTCTGTCTGTCTGTCTGTCTGTCTGTCTGTCTGTCTGTCTGTCTGTCTGTCTGTCTGTCTGTCTGTCTGTCTGTCTGTCTGTCTGTCTGTCTGTCTGTCTGTCTGTCTGTCTGTCTGTCTGTCTGTCTGTCTGTCTGTCTGTCTGTCTGTCTGTCTGTCTGTCTGTCTGTCTGTCTGTCTGTCTGTCTGTCTGTCTGTCTGTCTGTCTGTCTGTCTGTCTGTCTGTCTGTCTGTCTGTCTGTCTGTCTGTCTGTCTGTCTGTCTGTCTGTCTGTCTGTCTGTCTGTCTGTCTGTCTGTCTGTCTGTCTGTCTGTCTGTCTGTCTGTCTGTCTGTCTGTCTGTCTGTCTGTCTGTCTGTCTGTCTGTCTGTCTGTCTGTCTGTCTGTCTGTCTGTCTGTCTGTCTGTCTGTCTGTCTGTCTGTCTGTCTGTCTGTCTGTCTGTCTGTCTGTCTGTCTGTCTGTCTGTCTGTCTGTCTGTCTGTCTGTCTGTCTGTCTGTCTGTCTGTCTGTCTGTCTGTCTGTCTGTCTGTCTGTCTGTCTGTCTGTCTGTCTGTCTGTCTGTCTGTCTGTCTGTCTGTCTGTCTGTCTGTCTGTCTGTCTGTCTGTCTGTCTGTCTGTCTGTCTGTCTGTCTGTCTGTCTGTCTGTCTGTCTGTCTGTCTGTCTGTCTGTCTGTCTGTCTGTCTGTCTGTCTGTCTGTCTGTCTGTCTGTCTGTCTGTCTGTCTGTCTGTCTGTCTGTCTGTCTGTCTGTCTGTCTGTCTGTCTGTCTGTCTGTCTGTCTGTCTGTCTGTCTGTCTGTCTGTCTGTCTGTCTGTCTGTCTGTCTGTCTGTCTGTCTGTCTGTCTGTCTGTCTGTCTGTCTGTCTGTCTGTCTGTCTGTCTGTCTGTCTGTCTGTCTGTCTGTCTGTCTGTCTGTCTGTCTGTCTGTCTGTCTGTCTGTCTGTCTGTCTGTCTGTCTGTCTGTCTGTCTGTCTGTCTGTCTGTCTGTCTGTCTGTCTGTCTGTCTGTCTGTCTGTCTGTCTGTCTGTCTGTCTGTCTGTCTGTCTGTCTGTCTGTCTGTCTGTCTGTCTGTCTGTCTGTCTGTCTGTCTGTCTGTCTGTCTGTCTGTCTGTCTGTCTGTCTGTCTGTCTGTCTGTCTGTCTGTCTGTCTGTCTGTCTGTCTGTCTGTCTGTCTGTCTGTCTGTCTGTCTGTCTGTCTGTCTGTCTGTCTGTCTGTCTGTCTGTCTGTCTGTCTGTCTGTCTGTCCCATTTTAAATGTAAGCAGCTTAAAAACTATTCAGATTGAAGTCTTACTTAACTAGCGAACCGCTGACTTACAAACTGGCATAATTTTCAACGTTCTTGTTGTTTTAACCATTCCCATTCTTGGCGTTGGAAATGTACAAATTTGGACACCCCCTAGCTCCGGTTCGATGTTATCTGATAACAGCAATTGAGCCGAATGATAAGAGCCATTCTACGCGAATTTCTCAACAACGGACCACCGTCTTCCACCGATTCAGTACTGCAGAATCTATTATTTCTAGAGCATCGCTCGTTGTTTTTTCTCGTGCCTCTAGTTTCTAGAATTTTAAGTTCGTCCCCCAAACAGAGTTATGTCCCAGGGAAAAATTTGAATGTTGCTGAATGCTCCTGAAAGTGTCAATAGTTACTAGTGCAAAATGAAACGATTTTATAAATTCTTTGTTCTATCGCTGGGTAGGTAATCTCTTGAAGAAAAAATGTGGGAGACAATACTTGGCTTTCGTGTTGTTTATTGGTTTGAAAAATTGTCCTCTTCAAATTCACGCTGTGTGTCAAAGATAAGATAAAAATTGCATTGGCAATTTGGCTGCTTTTTTGTAAAATCCAACCTCTTTGGCTAGAGACAAATAAAACATCAAACAAATAAAATTTACCCGGTCTGTTTCAGTGCTCGGAACGATCAGCTTCGGGCAGATCAGTTGTCAACAAGAAAATCTTCCTGAGGCAGAGGGCAGTGGAAATGAAACTGGGACTGAAGAAAATTTGTCATTCGAAGATTATTACACCGGACATTCGGACTCTAAGGAGGAAGGAAATAATCCATCGGACGATTACTATCCGGGAGTTTGGTACGAGGACGACTATCTGGATGGCAGTGATCTTGAAAAAGTGGACTTCGTCAACGCCACTCTGCTTCCAATTCCGGAAAGAGCAACCGACGTAACAGATGAACCTACGACAGAAAATCCCATTTCAGCGTGTCCACCGGCTGGCAACGATGGAAACCTGACATCTCCTGGATTTCCCAAACCCTATCCCAGTCAGATGGATTGCACGTGGATGTAAGCGAGTCATGCATACGCATGTGTAGCAGATCGTAAAAATATTTTCCCTATTTTTGTTTCAGCTTCTCAATCGAAGCTGGATCAGGAATTGAAGTAGTTGTCCATCAGCTGAACTTAAGCCACAAAACAGACTACCTGTTCATAAAACCTGGTTACCCGGATGAGGCCGACGAAAAAGGCATTATGCTGACCGGATATCTTGAAGAGCCTTACAAGCTTTTGATCTCGCATCGAACGACTTTCACGGTACAGTTTGTATCGAACCACACCGAACAAGATGACGGAGCAGAACCACTCCATGACTATCCGGGATACCGATTGACGTACGTGCCATTCGGGCAGAAGGTATCGCCGGCTCCACCGACCACAACGGAGGCCATCGTGCCCCAGGAGGTGCTCCAATGGATTCAACGGACGGTCACCATTCAGAAATCGAAACAGCTAATCATCAGTACCTGGGACCGGGTGAAGGAAACGCTGGCCAATGCGACCAACGAGTTTCTGGGGCTCAACAACTGGCCCTATCAACAGGCACGGTGAGTGTGATCACTTGTTTTTCATTTTATTCAATTAATTTTTTCCTGAAACTAGGAGTGAAATTCATACAAGTCACTATGAAATGACCTTTAACTAGAATGAGCTTAGCAAAAATATTACCACTAGGTGTTTTACAAGTAAAAAAAATTATTGACTGCCACTTAAATTCTCTTCAACAATATGTTTTGCCTTTTTTGAAAAGATAAATTCAAGAGTTTATATTATTAAACCGTTTTCCCAAACTGAAACTTTGGGAACGACTGTGAGCATTAAAGACATCAGAAGAAAACTGACACAGCAACCTATATCAACTTTCAGCATGCGTTTGTAATCTTATTTACATAGTTTCACGTCTTACGACATAACCTGATAAACAATATTACTCCAATTCACTCGGTCCATGGCAACCGTTCTCAAATTTCTCGGGCATCCCACATTCGCCAGATCACGCTCTACTTGGTTTAACTACCTCGTTGCGCCTCTGCCAGCGAACACATGTTTTACAATACAGTCGACCGGTATTCTCTCAAAATGTCCTGCCCAGCGTATCAGCCCAGCCTTCAACACCTTCTAGATACTGGGTTTGCCGTAGAGTCACGCAAACTCGTGGTTCATCCTTCGCCTCCACACTACGTTTTCCTGCACCTCACCAAAGATGGTCGCTCGAATGCACCGAGTGTGCGCAGGTCCTCCTCGAGCAATATCTATGTCTCGTGCCCGTAGAGGACAACCGGTGTAATGAGCGTTGACCAAACTTGCTTGTGGAGTCCACAGTAGGCACGACTTCCGCTGTACATTCGCCGTCGTATTTCATGACTGGTGTCATTGTCTGCGGTCACCAGTGAGCCAAGATAGACAAAGTCTTCGACTATCTCCAGCTCGTCACCGTAGATCGTGACCTTGTTATAACTGGACAAGCGGGCTCGGTTGGTCTCGGACCAGCAAGCCGCCAGTTTTATACTTCGACTTGGACGTATTAATCATCAACCCAATCCTTCCTGCTTTGCGTTTCAGTTTGCTAAAGATTTCTCCATCTGCCGACTATGTCAATGTCGTCGGCAAAGCAGATAAATTGACTGGATCTGATGTGAATCGTGTCCCGCATTTCGCCCACTGCTCTTCGAATAACACCTTCTAGCGCCACGTTGTAGCATCAATCATCAATTCGATGATTTTTTTTTCTTGACCTATGAAAATAATGATGTTCCAGGTCACAAGACTCAATTATCGGTTTAGCACAATGTTTTAAATATTTTTTCAAGAAACATTTATAATGTTTGCTCGGTGAGTTAAAGAGCCGCAGCTTTATATACAGGGTCCGGCAATTGAACTGCTACATTACTTAAACAGTAATTATTTCGTTAAACACGAAACATAGTTTAACGACCCCTCATCGCTTTATTTACATTTAATCTTAGCTATCAATGGATGTAAGTGTTACTTTTGTAATCAGGTGTTATCCGGAAAAATGGATCTCGAACAGAAACGTAGCGCTGTGGTCGCCTTGTTCCTAGCTTTCAAACGGCAGAAGGAAGTGCCAAAAAACGGTATGGTGTTGGACGCCGACCTACTGTGGTGACACCTGCCATGGTGAAGATAGACAAGAAGCGCCTTAAGAGAAATCCTCATCGTAGTGCCATTAAATTGGCAGAGGATCTCAACATTTCGGATCGAAGTCTCCGTCGGATCCTGAAAGATAAACTTCAGACCAAGCCCTACAAGATCCAAAAGGTTCAAGACCTTACGGTGAAGCAGAAACAAGAACGGGTAAAAAGAGCGAAGGCGCTGCTGAAGAGGGCCGCGGAAGGAAGGTTGAAGAATATTGTGTTTACCGACGAGAAACTCTTCACCGTACAGCATCTTTCCGTGGTTGTGGAAGAGGGATGAATCATCCGCACAGGATGAAAATCCCAGAAAAAGAAAAGAAAAACATAAATCGTGAATAAGCAGAACGACAGAGTTTGGTTGCTAGACAGATCACGAAGCCATGCCGACTGGCTGACGGCCACCCGGCGACAGAAACCAGCATCGGTGATGGTTTGGGCCGGAATCACCCATGATGGCCGGACTCCGCTGGTTTTTGTCCCTGAAGGAGTGACGATCAACCAAAATACATATCGGGAACTAATTCTACAGAATGTCGTCGAATCGTGGGCACGTCGACATTTTGGTTCCAGGGATTGGATTTTTCAACAGGATTCGGCGCCGGCTCACAAAACGAAGAAAACCCTACTTTGGTCTGCGCGACATTTTCCAGGGTTCATTTCGAGCTTCGAGTGGCCGGCGAGTTCTCCAGACCTGAACCCTATGGACTTCACTGTTTGGAGTCTGTTGAAGGCCGATGTCTGCTCTAAGAATCATGAAGGTGTGGAGGTCCTGAAGCGACATCTCGTGGCAGCCTGGGATAAAATACCACAAGAACACCTGCGGGTCTCTTACGATACGTTCCTCGACCGTCTGCGGCGAGTGGTTATTCGAATAATTCGAACTTTACCAGTGAATTTCACTATAACCTCTGATCTGACCCAGGTGATGATGTCACTAGCTGGAGTTCCAATGGAAACTCTAGGTCCACTCCTACCTTTGGCTGCCAGCTCATCTGCCTTTTTGTTACCTTCGATACCAACATGGCCACTGGCCAGGAATCCAACATAGCACGGCTTTAAGTTTCTTCTGTTCTTCTTCTATCGCTTGTATCCATGGGTGGAGGGATATCCCAGAATCTACTGCTGACAAAACGCTGGCTGAATCCGAAAAAAATCACTGATCGGTATCTAGATTTTTGCGCTATATTTCGCAGGGCGTGAAGTATGGCCATAGCTTCAGCGGAGAATATCGTACATTGATCCGGGCGTTGGTAGTGAAGCTCTCTGTTTCCACACGAAATACCAAAGCAAACCGGTTGTTTGCTACTGATCCGTCAGTGAATATCTCCTGGAAGTTTGTATAGCGTTGTTCTTGATGGTGTTTGAACAATTGGATAGCTTTCTGATTACTTTCACCCACTTTAAAATGAAAAAATGGGAGGGAAATGGGCATCTGTTTTTAAGGAAAATCAAAAGGAATACCTCACGCTGGAACGATAGAGGAAAGCCCCTGGAGCAACGCGCCCTTACAAGGCTAAGAATTGGGCACACCATGTTGAAACATCGCGAATTTTTTACTAAAGGCATCCAAACATGTCTTTCTTGCAACGTGCCACTGACGGTGGCCCACGTCATCGAAGATTGTAGACTGTACGAGAAGGAAAGGAGAACCAGTGGGATAGGCCATGTACCAACGGGTAGGTTCTCTGTCAATATCGTTGACATTTTGTCCGTGGAAGTTTAAATGTGCCGAGAAAGTGCGTTGCGTAGCGAAAAATCACCCTACGTTCACCCAACCCAAAACCTCTACGCGTCAACCTCGAGGGCCGAGTACGACATCCCCACCACCAGATGGCATCGTTTAACGAGAGCGAGAAAGCGGGGCGAAAAGGCGCGGCGAAGAGAAGAGGCGAAGTTGTAAGGCGAGGCGAGGCGAAGTTGTAAGGCGAGGCGAGACGAAGTTGTAAGGCGAGGCGAGGCGAAGTTGTAAGGCGAGGCGAGGCGAAATGTGGCACAGGATGGGGAGGCGAAAGAACAGGGCAGCTACGGGGGGAATGATCAGGCATTTCATTACTGGAAGCCTAAGGCGACAGCACGAAATAGCGCGCCGTGATACAAAACCAGTGCCCAGTGGTGAAGTGTGTGAAATCCGGAAGTTCCAAAGATTCCCAAGGATTTCCAGGGCCCCTTAAGTTTACCCATACTCACTCGCGTTGTGACGGCCACCACGCTACAGCGTACCCTAGGGTATGTTTGGATTCTACACGCGGACACCCCGGTTAATCATTAGTCTTGGACTTACTAAACGATTGTCCACATCCGGTAGTCCGCCTGAGTGTTTTGGCCAAGCACGAGTTCGTCATTGTGAGTGGGTCAACCAACCAAACCAGCGAAGTTGCTCGGTTGACACTGCAACGGGCCGGTAAAACTGCGACCAACGCAGGGAGTAGTTCCAAAGTCATCACCATCACCGTGTTATAATCGTCGTCGTCATTGGTACGTCGGCACTCCGTGTTGAAGGTCTGACCAGCCTATCGCTCCACTATCGCCAACCTACTGTTACCTTGGTGCTGCAACGAAGAATCGAGGTTCCTCTCCGTCATCATCCGGTGTGGGTCTCGTCGCCATTCAACAATCAACGTGCCCACGGCGGCGCACCATAACGACGTAAGGTCCCCCCCCCCCCCCAAGGTGCAGCTAAACAAGAGGTAGGAGGTAGCTAAGTGGTGGGTTCAAGTAGTGTACATAACCAGCAAATTAATAAACGTGGGAGGTTTTATACGTGAGCAAAGTGTTTTCTTGGCTAGCTTTATCGTTCGAGCTTAAGCCGACCCTGAGGCGTTGATCAGGGGAGTTCCTCAATATTTACAGTTTACCGCCGGATGGTAACAGCCACGACCTGATCAAATTTCTAAAACGTTCAAATTTACTAAACAAATTGTAAAACTAAGAATGTAATTTAAAATGTAAAATTTAAATGTCTTTGTACAAGAGGAAGAATGACCATGTTGGTTAAAATCCTCTCTAAATAAACAAAATAGGATAGAATAGAAATAGAACCAGTGAATTTTGAAATAGTAATTTATTTTCAAGAGAAACTGAATGAATTTGAAATAAAAAGTTGTTGTTTTGATCAATTTATATGTTTATTTCAATGTAGCACTTCAATTGCCGGACTCTGCATAAAAAACCGCTTGCCACTCGCGAGCCGCTAGATTGTAGGCGATCGGCCAACTTGCCCGGGTCCATTGATAAGTTCTGCTGCGATGCCATCCTTGCCAGCCGAATTGTTTCTATTTAAAGGGCGAATGACTACCTTAACTTCGTTCATCGTTGAAAATGGCTCCCTTACGTTGTTGGCTACGTCGGTAATGTACACACCTCCACCATCTCGGTCTCCTGCAAGTGATCCTCAGGTGATTATCGAAGTATTACCTCCATCTTTTGATCACCTCCTGTCATATTTCGGCTTGCGGCATGAAGCCGGCGGCGTTCTCTTCGTTCATCACCCTCCTGCACTCCTCGACGAACCAATCGTTCCGTTGATCTCGTTCCATATGACCGATTACGTTCTCTGCCACGCTGTTGATGGGTGTCTTGATGTTATCTCAACGACCCTCGATAGGATCTTCGTCCAGCTCGCCCTCTGCAGGCAGCGCTGTTTCGAGCGATTACTCGTAGTCTGCTGCGACCTCAGCTGGCTTCAGTTGTGCGATATTTACAGTCCCCCCACAATCATGGGTCACACAAATATGAATCACCGGCCATTTGAACTTCTGATATCTACTGAACTAAGTGAAAATTTTTCATAGTACTATATTTAGTTTATCGATAATATCATAAAACTGCATTAAAAATATTATGTGTGCGCTTGATGCCAGTAAAATTGCTGTTAGAATAGTTTTTATCATACGTTAATAATTATATCGCAAAAATTTCCTATGTTATAAGGTTGACATCTTAAACCGTTAAGCCCCTTATGCGGGTATTTGAAGAATTCCAACAAAATAAATGGGTCTCATATAATCAAAAAGGACGAGTTTACGTTTTCCAAATGAAACTGAGCGAAGAAAACGCGGAATTTCAATATTATTTGCAAAATAAAATTGACCCATAATTGTTACAACATCTACCAAATTTCACACAATCATGGGTTACTTTTTTGTTAGCAAAGCATAACATTTCTTGATTGCTATAGCTCGTCCCAAATGCCCCATGAATTTATACAATCAAAGAATGCCCCTGAATGTTAGCCAGACACGCGATGGTTTCCATGTTGATATTTGGATGTTGCCATGGACTTCTATGTGACAAATAATTGTGAGCCATTTGACTAATAACACTAGTTTACAAAATTTAAAAAAAAATCGTGAACTTGATTGACTGACCAATAATTTTAATGTAAAATCGGGCGCTGAATCCGAAAATGAAAATCAAAAAAATCTCAGTAGGACCTTTTTTGAGTTATGCTCTAAATATGAAATTTTGGAAAAATAAAAAAGTACTTGTACTTAGATTGAAATATCTCGGACTATACAACAGTAATTTGAAACCTCTTTTTGGCATATTAAAGGTGAAAAAATTTTCTATCGATTATCTGAATATCATTTTTGCGCATCATCAACTGTATTGTTGATATTAGTGACCATATGATAAAAAAATTAAAAAAAATGTTTTAGATATAATTTTGTTTTAGCTGAAGTTTTAGACTTGGTAACATTAAAAAAATCTGATTTTCTATTGGCCCCCAATGTAAGTTCGAGACAAAGATTTCAAAAGGATATTTATCAAAATCGGTTAAAAGTTGAAGAAGTTATGGTTACTTTACCATAACAGTAATTTTTGCATTTTTTTATAATTTAACGAACCGCAGTATACTAATCATAGTATGTGAAGAATTAAATATGGTAAATCTCACTCGCTCCAAGTCAAAATTATTTATTTAGCTAACCAGAAGGTCACAAGCTAAATTTCAGAAAGATCTGACCATGGCAAATAGCTTGAGTCTCAAACCTGAATAGGATTCTAAGGTATTTGCTTGGGAGAAGCACAAAATACTGGTTTTTCAGTAATAGCTTTTTTCTCCACTAGCCGATTGTTTTTTCTGATTATTTTTATTAAAGACTAACATGAGACAAACATTTCACTCGAAGACTGTAACACGATTGGACTTGAAACAAAAAAGTTATTGTGGTTCAAAGACCGCAAATTTTGTCTAACACGCAATGAGTACTTTTTGCGCATTGCGATTTATACGAGAATTTTCAGCCGAAATACAATCTTTGAACCGCAATAACGTTTTTGTTTCAAGTCCAATCGTGTTTCAGTCTTGGAGTGAAATGTTTGTCTCATTTTAGGCTTTTATAAAAATAATCAGAAAAAAACAATCGGCTAGTCAAGTAAAAAGTAATTGATGAAAAACAAGTATTTTTTGTTCCTTCCGGGCAAAATACCTTAAAATCCCATACACGTTTGAGACTTTAGCAACCCCTCCCTATGGTCAGAACTTTCTGAAATTTGGCATGTGTCCTTCTGGTAAGCTAAAAAATAATTTTGATCTTAGAGCGAGTGAGATTGACTCTGTTTAATTCTTCACCTACTATGATTAGTATACTGCGGTTCGTTACATTATTAAAAAAATGCAAAACTTACTGTTATGGTAAAGTAACCATAACTTCTTCAACTTTTAACCGATTTTGATAAATATCGGTCGAATTGACTTCTAGGGCAACACTAAATCAGTTTTTTTTTTATGTTTCCATCGGGTAAAAAACTTTCGCTTCAATAAAATATTACCTATAATAATGCATTTTTAAACTTTTTTTCTATCATAAAGTCACTAATATCAACAATACCGTTGATGATGCGCAAAAATAATCTGAAGTCGATGATGTTCAAGAAGTGCCGGCTGTCTATCAGAACGTTGTCGATCTGTGATTGCGTTTGCAAAATCGATAATTCTGAGGCCGTTTTAGTTGTTCCAATTATCGGTTTGATTTCCTCCTCCTGGTCGACCTGACCGTTAAAATCCCTGATGACGATCTTTGTCGTCACCGGTACTTCCGATGTTGAAGAAGCTGCCCTTGATTCTCAACCGGCACATTCGTGGGTTGATCGGCCTCAGCCTCAACCCGATCACGCGCTTCTTCATCTTCCCAGCCACTATAAAAGCTGTTCCAAGCTCGTGTGTGTTGCCGCAGCTCTGGTAGATAGCAGGACCATCTGGATACGTTCGTACCGTGGAGCCCTTCCAGCATACCTCCTGCAGCGTTAGAGAGCACGTGGGTACTGCCCACAAAATTTAGAGATCGACAGTTCCATGTTCCAAAATTCCATTCGCTAGTACCTTTTCGTCGCGTGGGTCTTTCCGATTTCCGTCCAAAATTTCATTTTTGGTCATTGTTCGTTGCTGGTTTATTTTTCTCAGTCACGGGATCGCAAGGCCTCACTATCTCGCAGGAGGACCGATGAGTGATGTTGCTGTTTCGGGTCTCGAACACTTGTTGTTGCACTGCGCCCGCCGTCTTTGACATGGAGATCAGACGTGTACGGAGCTTCTTAACTCAGTCTGCATGCGTCCATAATATTCACCGCGGTTGGGTAACTGATCTCCACCTAGGGTTGCTCGCAGAGATGTAGAGAATCGCAGTTGCAAGTCCACTACCCGAAGGTTGGGTGTGTGGGCTTTCGGGTTTCACATCTACCGTTCGTCAGCCAGCTTTGCTTTCAAATGTTCGGTGAAAATGTTCCCATCTTTATTACAAAGATACTCCAGAGATACTCGGATAATGTTATAGTCCAGCCTGAGAAATATTTTTCATTTACTAACAAAACCTTTTCCTTGGATATTTACATAGGGTTTTTGTACCTGGTGATACTACTCTGATAAATATTTCAAAAACTTGTTAGACTATCTGATTACAAGGGATTGCAAATTGAGTCGAAGATGTATTTTACCAACTTGATTTTTTTTCTTTTTCCATAATTGGCCACAAAGACGTAGCCGGCGCCATTATTGATGATTTTTTGAAGAAATAGTAAAAGTGTTTTGCTGCTAGAGTTAAGAATCATTCTTCGGGACTTTGTACAAAACTCGTGGCTTCAGGCTTTGTTGCACTAAGCTTAGTGGTTTACGTTTAATATCATTAGGCGGAAAAGTTAAGCTAAGCTAAATTATTGGGGGTGAGTGCCCAAATGTAGCCCATAAAAAGAAATTGGAAAATTTGACATGCGATCCATGTTACTTTTTAGTAAAAACTTTCTCATCTGAGATATCTTAGGATTCGTTGCTTTACGAATACGAAATCTCCCAAACTATATAGGTCACAACATCTTTACAATTAAACTTGTTCAATGTAGGCTTCAGCTATCATAATAAGATTATTTCAATTTTTTTAATAAGAGTAATACACCATCGTTTTCATCCATCCTCAGAGCCGGGGACATCAAGCTGCAGGTTCGTCGCTGCCCGGAAACCTGGCCCAACTTCGAGGAGTGTGTCACGCTCAAGTTTGCGATTCCTTTGCGCCCAAACGTCACCACCGACATCAGTGCACCGCCAGTAGTACCAGCGGAGGAGAACGCCGCCGGAGCCCGTGTATTATCGGATTGGCCCGAGGCCAGAGGGTTCATCACCATCACCAGCACCGAGGCTCCGGATCCCGTTTACGAGCTGTCCGAGCGAAGTCTGGAGCAAATGTGGAACCAGTTCGGTGTCCAGGCCCTGGCAGCCGAGGGCGTTCAAGAATACCTGTTGCAGGAGAACTCTTCGGTCGTGTACATCTGGATCGGGATCAGTTTGTGCGTTTTGCTGGCGTTCATTTTCGTGCTGTACAGCATTTGGAAAATTGACATCTTCAAGGACTATCGAAGGTTTGGGCGGAATTTTTGAGTTTTTCAAGAACAAAAAATCAATTCCTTCAATTTTTCAGAATCACAAAAATGCGCTCCGAAGTTCAAGATGACGACAGAAGCGAGCTCAAGAAAAAGGAATTCGATATTTCCATGTTCCCATCGCCTCATCAAATTGTTCCCAGTTTGTTTCCCACCGGTGATCCGTTCGGTGATCGCCGTAGTACGGATGCCTATTATGGTAAGAAGAAGACCATTTGTTTTCCTCAATAAATAGGTATCTCACAGTTAGTAATTTTTCAGCCTACGATAATTCTGCCATGAAGCGATGGGCAGAGGAGGAGGAAGAAAAGGACAAATTCGACGAGAGAGATTTCCCAACTCCCAGGAAGGCCTCCTATGAACCTTTCTCTCCGGCACCAATGGAATTTTCAGCCGCTGACTTTGGTAAGTGACTTCCACCACTCTTAAGAATGTTTAACGGTTGAGTCCATCCGTAAGCCAAGTTCTTTGTACCCAATAAGTTCCAGGGGCTTCGAACTTTTCACAACATATGCTAGTCAAGGACCTAATTTATATTATTTTTTCTCCTCCCAGATCCAACAACGGTTCAGAACACTCAGCTTAACAGCGGAAAGCCCGTCACGAATCAGCCTTTTCATTTTCCGGAAGCACCAGGAGAGGATGCTCCCGGATCTCGCAAATTCTCATCGCTTGCGTAAACGGGGCATCTGATTTACTCTTGTTTCTATAAAGAATCTTCTTTATTTCAACAGGTTTGTTTCGAATAAAATACTTAAAGATTAACACAGCGCAGTTTGAAATCTTAACTTCGAATTTCAAAGTATTCGTATCGTATTCGTATCGTATTCGTATCGTATTCGTATCGTATTCGTATCGTATTCGTATCGTATTCGTATCGTATTCGTATCGTATTCGTATCGTATTCGTATCGTATTCGTATCGTATTCGTATCGTATGTGTATGTGACTTATTTTGCCCAATTCCCATGAGTGAATTATATGTACTCATTAACAAACTTGAAAGTTACAAAAGTGATTGAGATGTACGTTGTACGTAACTTAAGTCACATAAAGGGCACAAAAGTGCTCAAAACGGAATTTACTAAGTCACAAAAAGTGCATTGAGGTGCTTTCAAAATGAAATCACCACTTCGAGTTTTAGTTTCAGTTAGAACAACATCTAGGCGTGGTCTCGTGGTAGCGTGTTCGATTCTCACCTCGAAGGACGGGATTCGATCCCCAAGCCGGGCATGTTTTTTTTTCATTTAGTAATTTTGTGATTGAGTGACCATTCTGATGCGATAAACGTAGGAAATGTAGGAAAGAAGCAATTGAATCTGGTGCGTGGCATCATGGCGGCACCATGTACAGAACTTAGTAAATAATGAGGAGTAGGTGATATGAACCGACCGATGCCAAGGGTGTAGTTGATATAGAGAGATTTTTTGCTCATTTTACAATTTTTTGGAAGCTGAATTAAAAGACCGTTGGAAGATCTTTAAGACTTGTTTTGGAACTTGAAAGTAACAGTAAGAACTTTAATTTTGAGTTGCGTAGAACGTACTTCACATCAATGATTGGGCTGAGTGAGCGTTTTTGTACCTGTTTTATGGGACTTTTGGTTGCTTGGGTTTCTCGCTCAAAAACCTCCAGAGCACAGTTTACTCCGAACATGAGGCGAGTGAAGCGGTACATTCCGGCTTCTGAAAAGAATCTGGTAAGCTCTCTTGACTATCGACTGAGCATAAGATGATAAAAGGCGTTGCTTAAATCTAGTTTGGAAAAGATGTAACAATTAACTATTATACTTGGTTTATTCTGAGCTTAAGCCAATTGGTGCGTGGCATCATGGCGGCACCATGTACAGAACTTAGTAAATAATGAGGAGTAGGTGATATGAACCGACCGATGCCAAGGGTGTAGTTGATATAGAGAGATTTTTTGCTCATTTTACGATTTTTTGGAAGCTGAATTAAAAGACCGTTGGAAGATCTTTAAGACTTGTTTTGGAACTTGAAAGTAACAGTAAGAACTTTAATTTTGAGTTGCGTAGAACGTACTTCACATCAATGATTGGGCTGAGTGAGCGTTTTTGTACCTGTTTTATGGGACTTTTGGTTGCTTGGGTTTCTCGCTCAAAAACCTCCAGAGCACAGTTTACTCCGAACATGAGGCGAGTGAAGCGGTACATTCCGGCTTCTGAAAAGAATCTGGTAAGCTCTCTTGACTATCGACTGAGCATAAGATGATAAAAGGCGTTGCTTAAATCTAGTTTGGAAAAGATGTAACAATTAACTATTATACTTGGTTTATTCTGAGCTTAAGCCAATTCAAAATAATTGTTTCAAACATTGCGAATCATACTCGACGTCAATAACTCTAAGTGCAGTAAATTGAGTAAACGAGAACCCAAATAAAGTGGGGTAAACAAATTCCGAAACACCGTGTTCCTTTATTGCCAACATCGAGGAAACAAAAAAGCCAGCCGCTAGAGAGCGATAAAAAATTGCCAATTTCCGGGAGTGTGCTTTTAACCGTGCTAGTATTGAGAAGCAGAAGTGACGCGCCGCGAAGAATTTTGCCCTGCTGTTGGGAAGGATGTAAGACTAGCTGTTAGCTTATCGGTAGAAGTGCAGTGACCCCCTAATAATCCCTAGGGTCGGCACGCTTACCACTCTAAAAACTAGTTGCAGGGAAGTTCGGGAGAGCTAAGTTAAACTCCTTGGTTAAACTACGGTACCGTTTATTGAAGATTACTGTTTATTCACCCACCACTTCCTTAATAACTATCTGACCTTGATCTGGGACGTCCGTTCCTCCTTTGGCGTCGAGCTCGGGTTCGGGGAGGTTTGCTTGGAGATCGCCTGGTTTCTGCTGGGTGTGTTGTTGTTCCCCTGCCCCACCTTGAGTGCTGAACCGGGCACAGACAGGTCCTTAGACGGTGAGCGAAGCGGTGCGTGGAGTACCTGGTCCCACCTTGGGTGCTGGACCAGGTACCAAGGATAAGTAACACCAACGGTAGGTAGTCGATGCAATAGGTTGTCGCACTGGGCGATGATAGGGCGGGGTCCTATAGACATTCAGGACAGGTTAGGGAACGATTGTGGGAACAACGATAAAATGGCGAATGGTTACCTGATGTTCAATCAGCCTGTTGTTTTCTTTGGCCGATTAAATGGCAAGAACTGGCTTATGTAGCACTAGGTTGAACCGCACTATGATTTTAGCCAAAAACTTGGATTATTTGTTCAAATTTGTTGAACATTCGGATCATTTATTGCGAGATCCTTTTGATGTGTTCGATAGCTCTTAACAAAATGGCTTTGAACCAAACGCAGTTCGTTGCTCCCGTTCCACGATCGTTCGCCTTTTCGCCCGATTCCAGATTTCGCTCGTCTGCTACTCGCACCTGATCGCTTCGCTCGTCTGCTGCTCGCATCTCGTCGCTTCGCTCTGGTGGCGGGTTTGGGAACCATTTCGGCAGGTTCGTTCGCCTGGCTTGGTGAACTGCGTTGCCAAGAAGAACCCCTTAACCCCCACGAACAGCACTGCAACACTATTATATCAAATTTTTTAAAAAGATCACTGCGACCCCCTTCGAATGACTAGCAACGCTTACAAGAACGGCAAAGATATCTGGGGAAGGCGTAGCCTCGAACAGCGGCAGGTCTGCTAAATCACGAGATTGTGGCACACGAAGCCAATCCGGAAACCGGAAAACGTCAAGCACATCGGAAGAAGGCAAAACAATAGTCGACAACAAAATCTGCGGAGATCACGAGATTGTGGCACACGAAGCCAGCCCGGAAGCCGGGAAAAACGGCAAGAAAATTGGAAGAAGGCAAATTAAAGGACGACATCAAATCTGTTTTCATGCAAATGTGGCACACGAGCCAGTGCGGAAATAAGGAAAAAGAGGTCGGAAACAAGACCGGGCTCTTCTGTTTTTTTTTTCTTTTTTCCCTCTCTATTTCCACTAGCGTCTTGAAAAGAGGTGGACGAAAAGAACCGAGATCCAGATGAAATCATCTCTCACATCCGTGGAAAATCTCGTCGGAAGCAATAGGAACTGAAGGTCCGGTCACGCAGGAGTCGCCGGAAAGAACGTAGGGAAATGAGGTCACCCGGATTCCACGTGGTTCGAGAAATTTCGTTCATCTGGCCGGGAGTGGATTTGCATCGAGTAGACTTGTCGACAGATCAATTGGCACCTGCCGGGTGGAGAGCTGAATCGGCTACAGGCAAGCAGTGTCGTGTGTAGGAGGCTAATGATGACGGTCATGACATCTGGTGGCCAGAATCCACAACTTCCATCGTGTGAAGCACTCGTGACACCTGAGGGTGGGTTTCAAAAACTCGCAGCAGTTCAGGCAGCTACAGCGCTAGATGGTCGCTTGCTCCGTGAGCCACTGGGGTGTGTTAGCCGATCCCAGGCGAGCGAGATGGTTGGTCCGAAGATGACAGCAGGATTGGTCGACGCACGAAGATAGTCTGGTTTTGGTATGCCAGGCGTACTGGGTTCGATTCCCGGTATTGGCGAGAATACTTCTGGGTTCGAATCCCGTAAGTGGCCGACAGGTAAGATGTGTATCCTATGACTATAAAATAAAAGTTTTTAATCAGTTTCCAGCTGGCCAGGTGTATACACGGATGCCGGACCAGGTACCGGAGTGAGTAGCACCGACGGTGGAGATTAGAGGGATGTTTTTGGGCAGAGGCAAAATGGCGAATGAGTTGTCTTTGAGAATCTGCTGGCGGTGATTCCTGTTTCTTTAAGAAACTGTTGCATATCACCCACAGTTATATTTCAATATTGTCAGTGATACCTCAATCTGTTTTTGGAATCGGTTTTGTGTGTTCGCGAACTGAAAGCAGAGCAAAAGTGGTAAAAGGTCATTTACTTTTTGACCCCGTTTGCCGTTCATTGCCCTCGACCCGCGCTCGTTTTCGCTTCGCCCTATCTCACACTACGCCTCCTCGCTCCAAGACTAACGGCTCACATCTCTTCGCTGCGCTCGGTGATTCGCTTGGTTGGCGTGGCCTTGGTGAACTGCTTCATCAAGAAACCCTCAAACAAGACTTTCAAATTTATTTAGAACTACAACAAGTTCACCGCGGCCTCCTTCGACTGACAAAAGAGCAACGCTTACAACCCCGGTAAAAATTTAAACGCTCCAGCATAAGTGTGCCAAATATGCGCCAGCAATCACAAGAGAACGACCTTTCCTATCTGATAAATACATTGAAAATTCACTCCACCTCTTGTTGATCAAAGTTATCAGAACTAACGAAATAGGGAAAAAATAAAGCGACAAAGCCCAAGATAAGGCCGTTTGTACACAATTTAT